>NC_050570.1:15319899-15477399 GCF_013265735.2 Oncorhynchus mykiss
CCCTACCTCTTCCTGCCCCCTACTTGTCCATGCCCCCTACCTGTCCATGCCCCCTACCTCTTCCTGCCCCCTACCTCTTCCTGCCCCCTACCCCTTCCTGCCCCCTACCTCTTCTTGCCCCCTACCTCTTCCTGCCCCCTACTTGTCCATGCCCCCTACCTGTCCATGCCCCGTACCTCTTCTTGCCCCCTACCTCTTCTTGCCCCCTACCTCTTCCTGCCCCCTACTTGTCCATGCCCCCTACCTGTCCATGCCCCGTACCTCTTCTTGCACCCTACCTGTCCATGCCCCCTACCTGTCCATGCCCCTTACCTCTTCTTGCCCCCTACCTCTTCTTGTCCCTACCTGTCCATGCCCCCTACCTCTTCTTGCCCCTACCTCTCCATGCCCCCTACCTCTTCTTGCACCCTACCTCTTCTTGCCCCTACCTGTCCATGCCCCCTACCTGTCCATGCCCCCTACCTCTCCATGCCCCTTACCTCTTCTTGCCCCCTACCTCTTCTTGTCCCTACCTGTCCATGCCCCCTACCTCTTTTTGCCCCTACCTCTCCATGCCCCCTACCTCTTCTTGCCCCTACCTCTCCATGCCCCCTACCTCTTCTTGCCCCCTACCTCTTCTTGCCCCCTACCTCTTCTTGCCCCTACCTGTCCATGCCCCCTACCTGTCCATGCCCCCTACCTCTCCATGCCCCCTACCTCTTCTTGCCCCTACCTCTCCATGCCCCCTACCTCTTCTTGCCCCCTACCTCTTCTTGCCCCCTACCTCTTCTTGCCCCCTACCTCTTCTTTCCCCTACCTGTCCATGCCCCCTACCTCTTCTTGCCCCCTACCTCTTCTTTCCCCTACCTGTCCATGCCCCCTACCTCTTCTTGCCCCCTACCTCTTCTTGCCCCCTACCTCTTCTTGCCCCCTACCTCTTCTTGCCCCCTACCTCTTCTTGCCCCTACCTCTTCTTGCCCCTACCTCTCCATGCCCCCTACCTCTCCATGCCCCCTACCTCTCCATGCCACCTACCTCTCCATGCCCCCTAGCTCTTCTTTCCCCTACCTCTCCATGCCCCCTACCTCTCCATGCCCCCTACCTCTTCTTGCCCCCTACCTCTTCTTTCCCCTACCTCTCCATGCCCCCTACCTCTTCTTTCCCCTACCTGTCCATGCCCCCTACCTGTCCATGCCCCCTACCTGTCCATGCCCCCTACCTGTCCATGCCCCCTACCTCTCCATGCCCCCTACCTCTTCTTGCCGCTACCTCTCCATGCCCCCTACCTCTTCTTGCCGCTACCTCTCCATGCCTCTGGCCCAATCCACGTGTTGCTCCTGTGGAATACACACCCTTTCCCTTGTCCCGTGGGAGGACAGACTATCACACACACCACTCTAACCCTGCACTCGGACCAAAAATACTCTCTCACACACCATGTCAGCACCACCATGACCAGCAAGTCTACAAAGTTTATCCACTCACTCCACTACCAAACCGTGTGTGTGTGTGTGTGCGCGTGTGTGTCTTCTCACTGCCCACACACAATGCACACAAACACACATATGCCAGGTAGCAGTGGTTGGATTGGTGACTCAAAAACAACATACTAAGTACCTTACATCGTGAACCAAGCAAAAATAAAATGATGCTTGAAATCTATAGAAAAGTGTTAGCCTGATATACAGTAAATACATTTAGCTTGGACACAGATACAATACACAGTAAACCACATTTTGTTTATGTAACAGGCATTCTCTAAATGTATGGTATGTGGACTTTTCACACAATATATTAACATGTATGATGATCATGGGAACTAATGTCAGAGGCTTATAACAAATAAAAATAATGAATATTAAAACAAATACCAATAATAATAGGCTAATCATAATAACCATAATTACAATGCACATTCATCTCTAAGTATATTTATTGAGTATAATATATCTCATGTATTATATGACTAGTAATAACTGTAGTTATTATTAGTATCAGTCATTCATAGTAATAGTTGTTATTATTAATAGGCTGGTATTTTATTTTATGACACAAAAAAACTCCAAAACAATACACACACATGTGGCTATTACTTCGGAAACATTCTGACATGTGACATTCTCAAAAATTATGCAATTGAAATAGCTATTTCGTAAACATATTAGTCGCCTCACCCAGACAAGCGCTAATGTTTAACTGCGTGCCTATGACGTTATTAGTTTCCTTTAAAAAGTTCCGGCCGAAACGCAGGAAGTAGTGCAGGGATAAAAATGTGGGAATTCGAGAGAAAAAAATGTCAGAAATGTAAAGAATGTTTTCCTTGTACAGTGAATGAAAGCGTATTAGAAACAACGTAACCGGCAGACAACTGTACATAGAATACAACTGACCAGTAACGCTGAAACAGAAAGTTTGGTCACCCTCAATGTACTGCTTTTAAAAGAACACTGATGTATGTTCACTTACAAAACAAATAGACAGATAGAATATTTTGGAAACTTACCTGTTGAAGGTCAAGCAACAGACAACACCGGTGGGTGGGTCAGGCAGGGAAGTGGAATTTTTTGGGGCAGGTTTCTGTGAAGAAATATCAGTATTTGTACCCCCTTGGAAGCGCAATGGAGGGCTGGAATTTCAGGAATTAGCTGTGGTATGACATGAAGCCTGGAAGGCAGAGAAAAAGACGAGGGGAAAGAAGGAGGCAGGACTGACCGGTCAACATGTAATGAGGGAGGGGGATCAGAGGGGAGGGACAGGGCTCCGAAAAGCAAAAGAAAGCCAGCCTCGGAAGGGAAAAGGAAATCCATCAAGAAAAACGTGTGGATTATCATTGCCGCTGTAAGGAGAGGGACAAACACACAAAGGGACAAAGCTATTGCGAAACCTTATCAGCCCTCTTATAATTATCTAAAGTTGTGAAATAACCCTAAATAAATATTAAAATACCCCTATTGGCTTTTTTTTATATGACACTATTCGAATAATAAATGGGATAAATAGTACAAATTACTAGGACTTTACCTATAAATAGGTTGTGTACTTAAAAACAATGCCTTTGGCAAAATATGTTGATATATTTCGTTTAGTTTAGAATAATGATTTTTCGTTCGATATCATTAGTTATTTATTTATAGCAAACGTGGAAAATCGATTGTGCAATTCATCTTTACAGAAAGGATAATACCTTGAGCACTGACGGTTAACTGGACTCGGAACAACTGGAGCCTGTCAGGTTTGAATTAAATAGATAATAGAGCGCCCTCCAGTGGATAATATAGGTAATTACCTAACAGGTAAGGTTTCAGTTGTGCATTGTACAGTTCCATCTGAAATCAAGTCAGTAACCTTTTGCATGTCTGTTAAAATGAAAACAATTATGTGACCTATAAAACACATAACATATTTGAATAAGTAGTTTATAACATTGTGATAGCTGTTTGTCTATAACATCCTCTGCAAGATCAAACACAATCGAATAAACTTAGGGTATTTCTTAATTAAAAATAATACAAGTTTATGGTGAAACTAGTGGTGTTTTAGATTGACATATATTGATTGGTCGTACATACTGAACATATTTTTCTACAACATCAAGTCCATCTTAAACATGTCTCTTTTCATGAGATCTGATTTCACACTTCACCCACTCGATTCATTTTTGCCTTCATCCAGGAATGATTTTCGGATCATTCCCTTCTCTTTTTCCTCTTTTTGGTGTACACCCAGTCCACTCCATAGTTCACTCTCCTATCACAGTGGTACATTTCCTCAATAGTAACCTAGAGTGCTCTACAATCGATCGTCTGATCAGACTACATAAAGTCCATCACAAACTACAGGAGATTTTTTTTGCTTTCATTTGAAGGAGAAAAAAAGGAAGAGAAAGTTATTCTAGAAACTATACAGTATAAATTAACGTATAAGCCTCCTGTTAACAAAGAAGTTGTACTATTTTTTTTAAAGACAAAAGAAATATGTGGAATGTTTAAAAGCTACTGTACAAAATTGAATTATTCTTAAGCCACCCAGCAACATCCTCAGGTTCTCATTGGTGCCTTTCGGGATCAAGGGTGGAGTCAGTCATTCCTGAGTGACATAGAGGGAGGACCCTCTATATACCAACTCTAGGAAGGGAAATGGGCTGTGCTATACAGTACATCAATGTACACTATAAAGACTGACCTCTTCACAAAAGTAAGCTCTCCACAATAGAGGCAACGGAAAGACACTCAGTAACCTCAATGGAGAAAGATGTTCCTTAATGGGTCTGTGTCTTCAGGCTAGGACAATATTAATGTTTTTTGGTCCGATTCCTAAACCAGGGAGTGTTCAGTCCTTGCCCAGTATGTGTCCATAAGCTTGTGGACACACAGAATCCCCTACTCCATGCATTCCACAGGGAGTTCAGGTCCTTAGACTTCTTTAGGCGAAGTGGTTTGTTCCTCTACCTCTCTTGAACATGCTCTCTCTCTCATGGAGTTCCTTCCCGAGGCATCATTTCTTGGACAAGAATTTCATCTTATTTCCTGAAAATGAAAACAGGCAACAGAACCGGATCAAAAAAACGTTGGTGTGAGAGGCAAGTTCTGGCAACCTTTTCATACATTGAGGAGGAATGTAGTTTCACTAATGTATCACAATTTACAATGACAATTGAATCAGAAACTATTATCCAGAGTGACTTGGCATATGATCTATGTAGGTACTAGAGTGGATAGGGTGCATGGGAGGATTTGGGCCTCACCTAGACCCTTGAGGAACTTGTTGACCCCACGTTGCTCGCTCCCTGGGAGAGAGTCCAGGTAGTCTTGTGACCTCACCTCAAACAGACCTGGACACACAACAACAGTAGAATAATGAGAACACATACAACTGTTAGACAATTGTGCAAAATTGTCGTATAATTATGCATTTCAGACAGACTTACAGATTCCAAAAGCAGACTTATCTTATGGCGGTGCCCATAACCTGGTACTGTTCCCCCTCTCTCCGTACCTCTTAGACACTGCCTGGCTGTACCCCCTCTCTCCGTACCTCTTAGACCCTGCCTGGCTGTACCCCTCTCTCCATACCTCTTAGACCCTGCCTGGCTGTACCCCTCTCTCCGTACCTCTTAGACCCTGCCTGGCTGTACCCCCCCCCCCCCTCCGTACCTCTTAGACCCTGCCTGGCTGTACCCCCCCTCTCTCCGTACCTCTTAGACCCTGCCTGGCTGTACCCCCTCTCTCCGTACCTCTTAGACCCTGCCTGGCTGTACCCCCCCTCTCTCCGTACCTCTTAGACCCTGCCTGGCTGTACCCCCCCCCCCCCCCCCCCCGTACTTCTTAGACCCTGCCTGGCTGTACCCCCTCTCTCCGTACCTCTTAGACCCTGCCTGGCTGTACCCCCTCTCTCCGTACCTCTTAGACCCTGCCTGGCTGTACCCCCCCCCCTCTCCGTACCTCTTAGACCCTGCCTGGCTGTACCCCTCTCTCCGTACCTCTTAGACCCTGCCTGGCTGTACCCCCTCTCTCCGTACCTCTTAGACCCTGCCTGGCTGTACCCCCCCTCTCTCCGTACCTCTTAGACCCTGCCTGGCTGTACCCCCTCTCTCCGTACCTCTTAGACCCTGCCTGGCTGTACCCCTCTCTCCGTACCTCTTAGACCCTGCCTGGCTGTACCCCCTCTCTCCGTACCTCTTAGACCCTGCCTGGCTGTACCCCCCCTCTCTCCGTACCTCTTAGACCCTGCCTGGCTGTACCCCCCCCCTCCGTACCTCTTAGACCCTGCCTGGCTGTACCCCCTCTCTCCGTACCTCTTAGACCCTGCCTTGCTGTACCCCCCCCCCCCCCCCCCTCCGTACCTCTTAGACCCTGCCTGGCTGTACCCCTCTCTCCGTACCTCTTAGACCCTGCCTGGCTGTACCCCTCTCTCCGTACCTCTTAGACCCTGCCTGGCTGTACCCCCCCCTCCGTACCTCTTAGACCCTGCCTGGCTGTACCCCCCCTCTCTCCGTACCTCTTAGACCCTGCCTGGCTGTACCCCTCTCTCCGTACCTCTTAGACCCTGCCTGGCTGTACCCCCTCTCTCTCCGTACCTCTTGGACCCTGCCTGGCTGTACCCCCTCTCTCCGTACCTCTTAGACCCTGCCTGGCTGTACCCCCTCTCTCTCCGTACCTCTTAGACCCTGCCTGGCTGTACCCTCTCTCTCCGTACCTCTTAGACCCTGCCTGGCTGTACCCCCTCTCTCCGTACCTCTTAGACCCTGCCTGCGCTGCTCTCTCTCTGCGACGAACCCAGCGAACATCTGGGTCTCCATGAAGACCTCCAGGAACCTTTTCAGACTCTTTGAGGTGACAGCCTTGCGAAAGGCCTCGCGCTGAAAGTAGGACGGCGTGGGGGAGGAGGGGGCTCCAGACTCATCCTCTCGATCCCCCCCGCCCATGAAGAGAGGGTAGTGGCCCACCATTTCTACGAAGAAACATACAAAGGCCTCCGACACCACGGTACTGAGGGAGCTTGAGTCTGGGGAGGGAGGGAAGGGGAGAGAGCGAGAGAGGAGAGAGAGAGTAAGAGAGCCTTTCAACACGGAGGTCATATGCTTGCGTAATAAAAATATTGGTTGTCACATAGACCTTCATCAAGGCTGTATCGGTCACAACAAGACCCTTCTGCGAGACGTGTTAATATAGTAGCACTGACTCACCGGTGGGCATCTCACTGGCCAGTTCCTTCCTCTTGTCCAGAACATGTTCCAGAGCAGCCTGCAGTTTATGAGGCAGAATGGAGTCCTCGTCATCCAGCTGGATAGGAAAGACCGAGGTGTGAGATAAAAGGATGACCGTGTCCCATGAGCATAGAGGCGTTGCTACATATATAGCTGTGGACAACTGTTTAAGAGATATACAGTATGTTGTTGGTCTGTTGCTATAGGTACTGTTGTTAGAGGTTTATACCTGTCTGAGGAAGCGGCTGTTGCCGAGGTCGACCACCAGGACCTAAGGAGAGAGCAAAGGGCAGGGTGATGTCATTTCCTGTCAGTTTGGCAGCCTCAGCCTCAGTAGAGACCATTGTTTAATGGAGGAAAGAGTTGAGGTCAGGGGTACACACACACACACACACACACACACACACACACACACACACACACACACACACACACACACACACACACACACACAGTCAGCTGGGCTCGGGAGTCTGGTCTCACCTCCTCTATGGGCAGCTCTTTGAGACTGGGCAGGGAGCTGGATAGCAGACCCACAATGAAGGGTGTGGGGGTACACACTATGTCCAGCATGGCAGGGGGCAGCACGGGGATGTAGGTGTGTTGCCAGGTGAAAGGGTAAAGTAGAGCAACCACCGCATGGCAGCACTGAGACAGAGTACTGCAGAGAGGGGAGAGAGAGAGCAGGAGAGCGAGGCAGAGAGATGACTATTGTTGATCAAGCACATTGCTCATTTGTAATACTCATATATATTGCTTTGGCAACAGTGGCAACCACCCATTCATGCGTATATAGCAGTTGTTGAATTGAGAGAGAGATGGGAGATGTATATTTGGAAAGAGAGAGAGAACAGCATGTCTTCAATGTAGTTCCCGTTTCTACCACAAGATGGTGTTAGCAGATTCAAATGTGATTACCTAATACTTATTTTGGAACATAAAACTGAACATTGCATTTTTAAGCTTGGCTTTAATGTATGAGGTATTGTAAAGTTTTTTTTTTTAAGGGAGTGGGATTTAACACTATAAAATATATACTGCGGGAGCGAATGAACTAACACCACACTGTTAACTTAATGCCTCCAATATGTGTGTCTGTTTTCATTTAATTCATTCAAAAACAATCAGTGATTGCGAGGCCAGGTTTCCACTCGTTTCAATGCAACAGTAGAAAAATGTCACAGTGGAACGACACACAATCTATTGTGGATTCACAGGCATTTCAGGTGGGCTTTTAAAAAGCAATGAAGTAGCACACTACACAGAGCAATGTACTGTATATCCAAGAAAGCCTACAGTATTTAGCATGTCAAGAAAGACCAGCGTAGCAATTCAAGGGTTTATCTCGCGGCGCCCATCAATAGCAGGTGATTAGTGGATGCTAGTGTGTCAATTGGTTGCACAAACACCAGTCTTACAGCTTAACCTCCTACACTAACCCTGTCTCTGGCTTCCATGACATATTTCCAGAGAGAAATTATTGTTCCCTAGACGACTGTATAACACAACAGCATTCCTTCCTTAACACACTTTGTCTCTCTTTCTCTCGTCCAGGAGTCATCTGTCTCGTGTGTCTGACCGTCCGTCGGTCTTGTGTGTGTCTGTCATATCCTTTTCACTGTCCGCTGCCTCTCACCTGATCCCACCTCACAGGTCCCAAGTCAGTAGAGGAGTAGCTAGAGAAGGTTGACTGATCAATAGCCCTGGCATAAACCCCCAAGCCCCTGGTTCCTGTCCCTGTCCCAATAGCCCCCAGAAGTTTCAGTCTTTTAAACATTTGAATGAACTGGATAGGTGTAAGCTACTGTATACGGTAATATCTCCTCCTTATATAGGGGCTATTGTAAGGGTCTAGGAGAGGGGGGGGGTCTTTTTGGACAGTGTCCCACCTGAGTTTGTCAGCGGTGAAGAGGACCCTGCGCTCCAGAAGCAGAGAGGCAAAGACTCTGAGGAGCAGACGCAGCGACAGAGAGGAGAACAGACACTCAAAATCTACATGCTCCAGACGAGAGTCAGACGGACGACACAGCTCTATCACCTGCAAGAGACAGAAGGAAAGAGAGAGAGACAGAAAGAGGGAGAGGGGAAAAGGAGGGAGAGAGGGATGGAGAACAAGAGAGAGATCTATATAAATACCCTATACACATCTAGACAGGATTCAGAAACACACACAGGGTTAAGCACCAAATACACATACATAGACAAAGTGACATACTACCTAGATAAATAAGACCTCAAGTCAATTATGTTTTGAATACAGTAAAGTGACATGGCCAGTTGAGGTCTGTGCTCTAGCCCCCCAACCCTGCTGTGCACAGCTATTCCCCCTCACCTCAGTGCCTGAGCCAGGCAGGAAGTTCTTGACAGTGATGGTTCTTCCCGGGGCTGGGAATGGAGCCTCCATGATGCCCCTCATGAAGGGCTGCACAAGGGCTGGAGAGATGGCCCTCCTCTTCTCCACCTCATCCAGGATCTGTGGAGTCAGACACAACATATACATCATTCAATATGGAATAGAGTACATTACAAAGTAAACTAAGCATTCTGAATACATACTGTATACACTATACACTCACACGCTCCCCTACATCCACAGATGTTTGCACATGCACGTTCACACAGATGAATCAGTAGCTCATTACAGGGGAGCCTAACCCACTATTCCACTGCGGTAACTACTTCAGCTGGGGTTCATATGTGTCTCTGTGTACTGGGGCCAGGGCAGCAGCCCAACAAGCCGTGGTGGGAAAGTGGCAACCAGGGAGAGGGAGGGTGGGGCTCTGTGGATGCATAGGGTGGTCCCTCCCTGTGGGGTCCTTTATGTTGGCTCCAGTCCCTCTCCCTGTGGGAGGCTGTGGGTGGCTATACTGAAGGCTGGGGGAGAATCTCAATTGCATACTCCTCGCGTCCTGTCTCCTCACTTCTTTCTCAAAACCCATTGGAGGAGAAAGCCAGAGGTCAAATCAAATCAAATCAAATCAAATTTTATTTGTCACATACACATGGTTAGCAGATGTTAATGCGAGTGTAGCGAAATGCTTGTGCTTCTAGTTCCGACAATGCAGTAATAACAAGTAATCTAACTAACAATTCCAAAACTACTGTCTTGTACACAGTGTAAGGGGATAAAGAATATGTACATAAGGATATATGAATGAGTGATGGTACAGAGCAGCATAGGCAAGATACAGTAGATGGTATCGAGTACAGTATGTACAAATGAGATGAGTATGTAAACAAAGTGGCATAGTTTAAAGTGGCTAGTGATACATGTATTACATAAGGATACAGTCGATGATATAGAGTACAGTATATACGTATGCATATGAGATGAATAATGTAGGGTAAGTAACATTATATAAGGTAGCATTGTTTAAAGTGGCTAGTGATATATTTACATCATTTCCCATCAATTCCCATTATTAAAGTGGCTGGAGTTGAGTCAGTGTCAGTGTGTTGGCAGCAGCCACTCAGTGTTAGTGGTGGCTGTTTAACAGTCTGATGGCCTTGAGATAGAAGCTGTTTTTCAGTCTCTCGGTCCCAGCTTTGATGCACCTGTACTGACCTCGCCTTCTGGATGATAGCGGGGTGAACAGGCAGTGGCTCGGGTGGTTGATGTCCTTGATGATCTTTATGGCCTTCCTGTGACATCGGGTGGTGTAGGTGTCCTGGAGGGCAGGTAGTTTGCCCCCGGTGATGCGTTGTGCAGACCTCACTACCCTCTGGAGAGCCTTACGGTTGAGGGCGGTGCAGTTGTCATACCAGGCGGTGATACAGCCCGCCAGGATGCTCTCGATTGTGCATCTGTAGAAGTTTGTGAGTGCTTTTGGTGACAAGCCGAATTTCTTCAGCCTCCTGAGGTTGAAGAGGCGCTGCTGCGCCTTCTTCACGATGCTGTCTGTGTGAGTGGACCAATTCAGTTTGTCTGTGATATGTATGCCGAGGAACTTAAAACTTGCTACCCTCTCCACTACTGTTCCATCGATGTGGATAGGGGGGTGTTCCCTCTGCGGTTTCCTGAAGTCCACAATCATCTCCTTAGTTTTGTTGACGTTGAGTGTGAGGTTATTCTCCTGACACCACACTCCGAGGGCCCTCACCTCCTCCCTGTAGGCCGTCTCGTCGTTGTTGGTAATCAAGCCTACCACTGTTGTGTCGTCCGCAAACTTGATGATTGAGTTGGAGGCGTGCGTGGCCACGCAGTCGTGGGTGAACAGGGAGTACAGGAGAGGGCTCAGAACGCACCCTTGTGGGGCCCCAGTGTTGAGGATCAGCGGGGAGGAGATGTTGTTGCCTACCCTCACCACCTGGGGGCGGCCCGTCAGGAAGTCCAGTACCCAGTTGCACAGGGCGGGGTCGAGACCCAGGGTCTCGAGCTTGATGACGAGCTTGGAGGGTACTATGGTGTTGAATGCCGAGCTGTAGTCGATGAACAGCATTCTCACATAGGTATTCATCTTGTCCAGATGGGTTAGGGCAGTGTGCAGTGTGGTTGAGATTGCATCGTCTGTGGACCTATTTGGGCGGTAAGCAAAATGGAGTGGGTCTAGGGTGTCAGGTAGGGTGGAGGTGATATGGTCCTTGACTAGTCTCTCAAAGCACTTCATGATGACGGATGTGAGTGCTACGGGGCGGTAGTCGTTTACAGTGCCTTGCGAAAGTATTCGGCCCCCTTGAACTTTGCGACCTTTTGCCACATTTCAGGCTTCAAACATAAAGATATAAAACTGTGTTTTTTTGTGAAGAATCAACAACAAGTGGGACACAATCATGAAGTGGAACGACATTTATTGGATATTTCAAACTTTTTTAACAAATCAAAAACTGAAAAATTGGGCGTGCAAAATTATTCAGCCCCTTTACTTTCAGTGCAGCAAACTCTCTCCAGAAGTTCAGTGAGGATCTCTGAATGATCCAATGTTGACCTAAATGACTAATGATGATAAATACAATCCACCTGTGTGTAATCAAGTCTCCGTATAAATGCACCTGCACTGTGATAGTCTCAGAGGTCCGTAAAAAGCGCAGAGAGCATAATGAAGAACAAGGAACACATCAGGCAGGTCCGAGATACTGTTGTGAAGAAGTTTAAAGCCGGATTTGGATACAAAAAGATTTCCCAAGCTTTAAACATCCCAAGGAGCACTGTGCAAGCGATAATATTGAAATGGAAGGAGTATCAGACGACTGCAAATCTACCAAGACCTGCCGTCCCTCTAAACTTTCAGCTCATACAAGGAGAAGACTGATCAGAGATGCAGCCAAGAGGCCCATGATCACTCTGGATGAACTGCAGAGATCTACAGCTGAGGTGGGAGACTCTGTCCATAGGACAACAATCAGTCGTATATTGCACAAATCTGGCCTTTATGGAAGAGTGGCAAGAAGAAAGCCTTTTCTTAAAGATATCCATAAAAAGTGTTGTTTAAAGTTTGCCACAAGCCACCTGGGAGACACACCAAACATGTGGAAGAAGGTGCTCTGGTCAGATGAAACCAAAATTGAACTTTTTGGCAACAATGCAAAACGTTATGTTTGGCGTAAAAGCAACACAGCTCATCAGCCTGAACACACCATCCCCACTGTCAAACATGGTGGTGGCAGCATCATGGTTTGGGCCTGCTTTTCTTCAGCAGGGAGAGGGAAGATGGTTAAAATTGATGGGAAGATGGATGGAGCCAAATACAGGACCATTCTGGAAGAAAACCTGATGGAGTCTGCAAAAGACCTGAGACTGGGACGGAGATTTGTCTTCCAACAAGACAATGATCCAAAACATAAAGCAAAATCTACAATGGAATGGTTCAAAAATAAACATATCCAGGTGTTAGAATGGCCAAGTCAAAGTCCAGACCTGAATCCAATCGAGAATCTGTGGAAAGAACTGAAAACTGCTGTTCACAAATGCTCTCCATCCAACCTCACTGAGCTCGAGCTGTTTTGCAAGGAGGAATGGGAAAAAATGTCAGTCTCTCGTTGTGCAAAACTGATAGAGACATACCCCAAGCGACTTACAGCTGTAATCCCAGCAAACGGTGGCGCTACAAAGTATTAACTTAAGGGGGCTGAATAATTTTGCACGCCCAATTTTTCAGTTTTTGATTTGTTAAAAAAGTTTGAAATATCCAATAAATGTCGTTCCACTTCATGATTGTGTCCCACTTGTTGTTGATTCTTCACAAAAAAACACAGTTTTATATCTTTATGTTTGAAGCCTGAAATGTGGCAAAAGGTCGCAAAGTTCAAGGGGGCCGAATACTTTCGCAAGGCACTGTAGCTCAGTTACCTTAGCTTTCTTGGGAACAGGAACAATGGTGGCCCTCTCCTTCAATGGGTTTTGAGAAGGAGGCACAGAGAGAGGATGCGATGAGTATGCAATTGAGATCTTTCCAGGAGTTTGGCCTGACCATGTGACCTGACCAGGAAAAACTGTCTCTCTTTGACCTAGGTGTATAGATCTATACACAGCAAATTCTCCAGTGTTAAATCAATGCTGTGTTAAATGTAACACTGTTCCAGGGTCTATACAGGTCCACACTTTTCAGTGCTAAATGAACACACTGCTTAGTGTAAAGCCTTATTTGCACATTTCCCAGTCTGCCTTTCGAGTGAATTGAGTTACCACCCATGACTGACTGTGTTTATTAGTGGCAGAGACATGATTGTTGCATTCATTCATTTTCAGTCCTGTGGCCTTCACCAAGTGAGATCCTAAGCAAATATGTTATAATTAAAATATAATTATTTAAGACAATACAATACGTATTTCATAAGGCCTAGTTATACCCTAATACAGTGGCCTTATTGCTGGCTTGTAAAGTAAAGTGTAATTGCTATTGGTATCCAGCCAGAACTTCTTTCTGAACTCAACCTGCATTCAGAATGACTGCCAGGGTTGGGAAGACTAAGATAAAAGACTACCTAAAGCATCTAAACTGGAACAACATTTCAGTTACGGGGGCAAATAAGTCCAATGTACATGCAAAAACATAGAAAATCTTCTTTAAAAAAAGAAGAAGCTACCTGCAATAGAGCATGCTGGGAAATATGATAATGATGGACCTGGTTTTGGTTTTGGTTCAACTCTGTTTATTAACACCAATGAATGTTAAACCAATGAATGTTAATTTAACATCACATAGTTCATTTAACTCTTGAATAAACACTATAAATGTTACATTGGAAAATCAACACTATGTAAAATTGGCCAATTTGCTGTGTTCACATAGTATACTGTACCTTGGAGAAGAGGTCGAAACAGCCCAGCCGACTGACGATGCAGTAGACCTCTGGCAGCCTCCGGCTTTTCCCAGTGGGCTGTGGATAGTTAGACAGGGTCAGAACAAACAGCACATCAGAAGACATGAGTACCCAGACAATACTTGGATTAGACCTGTGTAAATAAGGCTCTCAGTCTTGAACTTATATCAGTGCTTTACCTGGACTGAAATACTGTAGGTGATGGTACTCATTTTGGGTACCGGTAGTATTTCTATTTAGGTGAAGGAGCTCCACAATACTTTTGAGCAAATATTCTAAAAGAGGAACAGGAGCTCAAGCAGTAGAAAATGTCAAGAACTGATTTAGATAAATAGAGTAACACTGTGTTTCCAATCACTATCATCACTCAGGTAGGTGACAGGCCTACACATGGAAGTGGATAAGGTGGAAATTCAAAAAGTAGCCATTTTTAGTTGCCTACCAGTAAACGACGACAGTATCCAAACCGTCTGCTCCCGTCCTCACCGGTCAGGACGAAGGAGAACGTTTCACTGGAAAATAACATAATTCACACAGGTTGGAAACTAATCATATATTGGAACGATAAAACTGCTAAGAAATGGAGTGAGTTGTGTGTTGAGAATAGAGCACTCAAACCACTGTCAGGGTTGTATTTCAAAAAACAACCTCAACCAGCCAACTTTGAAAAATGTACTCCTTGCTTTTTCTGATTTAGGTCACTGACTGTGTGTGTTGAGTCAGTTACAGCACACCTCTTTTAAGGTGACCTTATTCATCAACTAGACGTTGAGTTTTTGAATATCTAAAACAGTTGGCTGCATAGCCAGCTCATTGACCTTGCTTTGAGGAAAAATCCAACCACCCTGTTAAAATCAAACCAAATCAAATTGTATTTGTCACCTATAACAGGTGTAGATAAAACAGGTGTAGAAATAATGTACTGGGTCAATGTGCGGGGGTACAGGTTAGTCAAGGTACTTGAGTTAATATGTACATGTAGATCGGGGTAAAGTGACTATGCATAGATAAACAGAGAGTAGCAGCAGTGTAAAAAAAGGAGGGGTTTAATGCAAATAGTCTGGGTAGACATTTGATAAGCTGTTCAGCAGTCTTATGGCTTGGGGGTAGAAGCTGTTAAGAGAGCTAGACTTGGACCTAGACTTGGCGGTACCGCTTGCGTGCGGTAGCAGAGAGAACAGTCTATGACCAGGGTGGCTGGAGTTTTTGGCCTGACACCGCCTGGTATAGAGGTCCTGGATGGCAGGAAGCTTGGCCCCAGTGATGTACTGGGCCGTACGCACTACCCTCTGTAGCGCCTTGCAGTCAAAGGCCGATCAGTTGCCATAAAAGGCAATGATGCAACCAGTCACTATGCTCTCAATGGTGCAGTTTCTGAGGACCCATTCTAAATCTTTTCAGTCTCTGGAGGAGGAACAGGCTTTGTCGTGCCCTCTTCACGACTGTATTGGTGTGTTTGAACCAGAACAGTTTGTTGGTGATGTGGACACCAAGGAACTTGAATCTCTCAACCTGCTCCCCTACAGACCCGTTGATGAGAATGGGGGCATGCTCGACCCTCCTTTCCCTTTGTCTTGATCATGTTGAGGGAGAGGTTGTTTTCCTGGCATCACACTGCCAGGTCTCTGACTTCCTCCCTATAGAATGTCTCATCGGGTGGTCTAAGGCACTGCATCGCAGTGCTAGCTGTACCACCAGAGACTCAGATGTTTCGAGCACAGGCTCTGTCGCAGCCAGCTGTGACCGGGAGGTCCATGGGGCGAGGCACAATTGGCCTAGCGTCGTCCGGGTTAGGGAGGGTTTGGCCGGTAGGGATATCCTTGTCTAATCGTGCACTAGCGACTCCTGTGGCGGGCCGGGCGCAGTGCACGCTGAACAGGTCGCTAGGTGTACGGTGTTTCCACCGACACATTGGTGCGGCTGGCTTCCGGGTTGGATGCGCGCTGTGTTAAGAAGCAGTGCGGTTGGGTTGTGTTTCGGAGGAAGCATGGCTCTCGACCTTCGTCTCTCCCGAGCCCATACGGGAGTTGTAGTGATGAGACAAGACAGTAACTACTAACAATTGGATACCACGAAATTGGGGAGAAAAAGGGGGTAAAAAAATAAATAAAATAATGTCTCATCGTTGTCGATGATCAGGCCTACCATCGTTGTGTCGTCGGCAAACTTTAATGATGGTGTTGGAGTTGTGCTTGACCACACAGTCATGGGTGAAAAGGAAGTACATGAGGGGACTAAGCGCGCACCCCTGAGAGGCCCCTGTGTTGAGGATCACCGTGGCAGATATGTTGTTGCCTACCCTTACCACCTGGGGGTGACCAGTCAGGAAGCACAGGATCCAGTTGCAGTGGGAGGTGTTTAGTCTCAGGGTCCTGAGCTTAGTGATGAGCTTTGAGGGCACTATGGTGTTGAACGCTGAGCTGTAGTCAATGAACAGTATTCTCACGTAGGTACTCCTTTTGTCCAGGTGGGAAAGGGAAGTGTGGAGTGGAATAGAGATTACATCATCTGACAATCAGTTGGGGTGGGTCTAAGGTTTCTGGGATGATGGTGTTAATGTGAGCCATGACAAGCCTTTCATAGCTCTTCATGGCTACAGATGTGAGTGCTACGGATTGGTCTCCATTTAGGCAGATTACGTTGGTGTTCTTGGACACAGGGACTATGGTGGTCTCTTTGAAACGTGTTGGTATTACACACACGGTCAGGGACAGGTTGAAAATGTCAGTGAAGACACTTGCCAGTTGATCAGCGCATGCTCGGAGTACACGTCCTGGTAATCCATCTGGCCCTGCAGCCTTGTGAATGTTGACCTGTTTAAAGGTCTTACTCAGATCGGCTACGGAGAGCGTGATCCCACAGTTGTCCAGAACAGCTGGTGCCCTCATACATGCTTCAGTGTTGCTTGCCTCGAAGAGCGCATAGAAGTAATTTAGCTCGTCTGGTAGGCTCGTGTCACAGGGCAGCTCGCGGCTGTGCTTCCCTTAGTAGTTCGTAATAGTATGCAGGCCCTGCCACATCCGACGAGTGTCTGAGGCGGTGTAGTTGGGTTCAAAGCAAGAATCAGGAGGATAGAATTATGGTCAGATTTGCCAAATAGAGGGGGATGGAGAGCTTTGTATGCATCTATGTGTGGTCTACAGCTCATCATGATATACTCTACCTCACGCGAGCAAAACCTTGAGACTTCCTTAATATTAGATTTCGTGCCCCAGCTGTTATTGAAAAATAGACACAGACCGCCACCCCTTGTCTTACCAGAGGCAGTTCTGTCTTGCCGATGCACGGAAAACCCAGCCAACTGTATATTATCTACGTCGTCGTCAGCCACAACTCGGTGAAACATAATATATTAAAGTATTTAATGTCCTGTTGGTAGGATAGTCTTGAACGGAGCTCATCCAATTTATTCTCCAATGATTGCACGTTGGCCAATAAGACGGATGGTAGAGGCGGGTTACCCACTCGCAGATGAATTCTCACAAGGCACCCGGACCTGCGTCCCCTGTATTGGCGTCTCTTCTTCAAGCGAATGACGGGGATACCTGGTCCGGTATCAGCGTTAAATCTTTTGCGTCCGACTCAACTGTAGTTCGAGGTGAGTAATGGATGTTCTGATATCCAGAAGCTCTTTTCCATCATAAGAGACTGTGGCAGAAACATTATGTACAAAATAAGTTACAAACGAAGCAAAAAACAACACACAAAATAGCACAATTGGTTAGGAGCCCGTAAAATGGCAGCCTTCTCCTCCAGCGCCATTCTGCCAATCGTTGCTTGATGTCGTTAAAACCAATAAGGCCCTACTTTGTTCTTCAGTCCTACTCTCAGGGCAGCACCCACACAAAGACAACTCCAAAGACAGCTCCAGTCTGCCTGACAGGTGTGCGTTGACCAACCCTGGCTCTCTGACAGGCAGTGTGTCAGCCAGCTCAATGTCTTTGCCTTGCAAGTGTGTGTTTGAGGGGGCTCTGTCTGTATCTAAAATGGCACCCTATTCCCTATATAGTGCACTACTTTGACCAGAGCCCTATGGTAAAAATATTTGTTGGGGCATGGACCCCCAATTTGTCGAGGAATGGACTTTACAAGGTGTTGAAAACATTCCACAGGGATGCTGGCCCATGTTGACTATAATGCTTCCCACAGTTGTGTCAAGTTTGCTGGATGTCCTTTGGGTGGTGACCCACTCAAACCAATGCGCCTGGCACCTACTACCATACCCTGTTCAAAGGCAGATCTTAAATCTTTTGTCTTGCTCCTTCACACTCTGAATGCCACACACACACACAATCCATGTGTCAATTGTCTCAAGGCTTAAAAATCCTTCCTTAAACTGTCTCCTCCCCTTCATATATACACTGATTGAAATGGATTTAACAGGTAACATCAATAAGGGATCATAGCGTTAACCTGGATTCACCTGGTCAGTCTATGTCATGGAAAGAGCAGGTGTACTTATTGTTTTGAATACTCAGTGTACAGGGAATAGGATCCCATTTGGGTTGCAGCCTGTCTGCTTGTGCTAACATTCCAATGGCCCCTGTAGGACCTATACCATTCAAGTATATACTAGAGGAGTTTTATTATCTGTCTCCCCTCAAAAACACAATGTCACTTCTGGGAACAAAGCAGTGCTTGAGAGATTGACCTGGGTCTAGGTGCTATTGGGTAAAGAAGAAGTGACTGGTGCTCTCCTAATACGAGGAGCAAGGGGCTAAAACACACGATTAGCAGGTCACTAGCCTACCATTCATAATTTGTCAAGACCTTATTTATGGGTTGAGTGTGTGTGTGTGTTTGTGTCTGACCTGGGGAAGTTGTCAACGGGGGCCCAGTCCCTAGCGTCAGGGAAACAGAACTGGGGGATGACCTTCAGTTGGTCCTCTGTTTCCCGCATGAACTTGAAGCTTCTCTCCAGCTGACACAGGGAGAATAACAGGTCAGCTGCAGTACCACATCTGATATTATCTCACACACAAACTCTAGACAGAGAGCACACACAATTTAACACAACTACAGGGATGCATGTGTAAAACTCACAAAGACACATTCTGGTCTGGTAGGTCACATACAAAAACACCAGACACTTACTTGTGTTTTATACATCATTTTTTCACTGATTATATGGCCAATGCATATCCAGTTGGTGGAGGACTAAGTGTCAGCTCTGCCTACCTTCAGGGGGAACTGCTGAGTGACCTCTGGTAGGTAAGGAGCTCCAGCCTGGGTCTTATGGAGGGCCACCACTATGAAGTACTCAAACAGCTTCCTTTCCTGTAGGTCCATCAGGTCCCTCTCCAGTGTCCGGTACCGCCCCGTCTGCCTCAACATGGACTGCACTGACGACAGACGCTGGCTGTGAACTGAAACAACAACATACACTTTAACCAAAGGAAGGACATCCTCCAGACAATAATGCCCCCTCTACAAAGGAGAGAGTCCTATACACGTTTGTTTTACTATCCTTGTGAGGACCAAACTTTTGATTCACATTTAAAATCCTATTTTCCCTAACCCCTAACCCTAACCCTAACCATTAACCTAACCTTAACCTTAACCCCAAACCCATAACTCTAACTCCTAACCTTAACCTTAAACCTAACCCCTAAGCCTAAAATAGTAACTTTCTTTGTGGGGACCGGCGAAATGTCCCCACATGTTTAAATGTTCCTTGTTTTAATATCCTTGTGAGGACTTCTGTTCCCCACAAGGATAGTAAAACCAAAAACACACACAGATATTTGAGATCTCCTCACCTTTCAATTTCTCCTCTGTGTCACTCTCCGACTCACTGTTCTCATCTGTCACTGCATCAAAGACAAAAAAGAGTGAGGTTCAGCTCTTGTTAACTTGAGGCCCCCCTTGATGTTCCTGGAAGGTCTCCCCCAGCCTCACCTCTCCCTGAGTTGGACTCAGTAGACTGAGACACCCTCTTCATGCGTTTCTTCCCTCTCCTTGCTTCAAAGATGCTGTTGATCTTCAGCACCATCTGTATTGAGGAGAAGCAGGACAACAACAGTCAGCAACCTTAGCTTCTCAGAACCACCCACTCACTACATAATTAACCTGGAACTGGGTGCCAGGCTAGTTCTGCTTTATTAGCCAACTCGTTTGTCATTACCATGCCAAAAAAGGCAATTACGGAGGTATTGTTGGCAGAGGCATTAGCAGACTGGCAGCCAGACTGGCAGGAACCACATAATGCCATTCAGAGCTTTTGGGAGACATTCTCTCTAGAGAAAATATATTATCAAAAGAAATCTTCTCAACTGTCTGTCTCCTGTCTAACCACATCATTTTAACTGTCTCTGTCCTTCTGCACTAGATTGGGACATATGAGAGTAGTAGACTGCCTGGAAATCAATGGGAATGGGGGGAAGTTTCAGTAGCCTAGTATCCCCCTCCTTTACCCTGGGGATCTTCCTGCGCCTGCGGTTGTAAGGGTCTCCTGAGAGGTTTGGGGTGTCGTCAGGGCTACTGGGGGTGGAGGGGGGGCTGATGCGGGAGGGTGAGGAAAAGCCGGTGTCCCGGTTGGTCTTGCGCGGGTCCAGGAGCTTGAAGCTGCGACGTTCTGAGTTCTGCCTGAAGAAAACTGGCTTTGAGGAGAGCTGGTGGGAGATAGAGGAGGAAGAGCAGGAGATATAGGGGGAGGGGGAGGAGATGTGTATCAATATGTATGTTTGTTCACTTCTCTTGAAATTGTGTAGTGGGCCTTTATTGCCTTTGAAGATTAGTTCACAATCTAATCACTATAAGAGGTTGATCACTATGCTGTAACCACATTCACTATACGCAGAATGCACATTACTAGCAAGGAGAATTCATTCTAGTGTATCGTCTTATGTACCTTGGTTGGTGTGTCGGGGACTGGGCCTGACGGGGAGGAGATGGGTAAAGAGCACTTGTTTCCAAGGCAACTTCTCTCCAACTCTATATCTTCGTAAGGGTTCTCCTTTGACGGAGGGTCTATAGAGGAATCAGAACAGAAAGCATCCCATTAACACACAGCAACTGTCACCTCCATTCTACACTTAGCGACACACTGTGATCCTACCGAACCACGGTTCTAATGTCCAACGTTATTCATTTGACGCCAATTTTCTCAAATGAGTGCTCTAATTCATTGATGGTATGTTTTGGTTGTTTGCTCCAGATTTGCGTATGTACAGACCTGCCAGCAGCAGAGCTTGCTTGCAACCAAGCTAATATTTCACCAAGATAAACTGCATCAGTATGTGACTGATCCTTCCAGTAACTCTAAACATGGCTGTGTGTGCAGATAAGATTAAGGCAGGGACAGAGAGGCCCATTTTCCAGAGCCGGGGCTCATCTCTTCTCCCCTGTCGATTCATCCACCAGATGGACCTGTTGGAGGGGGACATCAGATTGGGACCACGACAGCCAGCTCCTCTCCTCTCCTCTCCTCTCCTCTCCTCTCCTCTCCTCTCCTCTCCTCCTCCTCCTCCTCCTCCTCCTCCTCCTCCTCCTCTCCAATCCTCTCCTCCTCCCATCCTCTCCTCTCAGAAAATCAAGGAATCAGCTAGATCAATGGCTGTTTCAAGTGACTAATATCACTGACTGACTATACTACTCAAAGTCTGTGCTACTGAGATTTAACTTAGTGAGAGTTATTGCTCTCTTTATCTGTAACAGCACACTGGAGTTGTGTAGAGTTGTTAAGAGTATGTATGGTGTAGACTATAGACGGCCCTATGAGAATACACTCAGACCTAGCCCAGTTATCATAATGCACTGTCCCGCCTTTGTCTCTCTCTCTCTGTAGCTCCAGCTCTAGCTCTTTCTCCAGTTGGCTCTTATGAGTTACCTAACCCATGGGCAGCTGGGGGTTCGGTGGACCATGTCGGAGAATTCACTCTAAGTACTACACTGTGACACTGTAAGAAACGACAGACTAAGTATAGGCATCATCTAAATGCAATTAAAAACACCATTTGATTGTTATGGTTAAGCCCTACAGCACTGACCTGAATATACCTTACATGTAACAAGCAATCCTCATAACACAACAGTGTGAGTGATGAAAACCATAGAAATATGGATAATGTTGCTAAAAATGCCCCGGGGGACTAAGTCACGCAAATATGCCCCCCACAGCAGCCTCAGAGACAATCACACAGCAGACCAGCTCACCTAAGACCTCACAAAACATGGAAAAGGCAGAAGGTGGGGTTAGTATAACAGAGAAAACAATAACGCAGGAACGTAGGTAAGAGCAGCTGCCATTACAAATAACAATTCTGAAGCAGCGTGCCTCTTCTAAATTAAAAGGCTACAGAAACACAGAAAGAACACGCACAAAAGAAAACATAACCTTAGTTACACCTGGGTCGTGTTCAGTAGGTAGAAAACTTTTTGGTACAGAGTGAAATGGGGAGGTACTACCTAAACATGTCCAATAAAAGCGTTTTGCTACGGTGTACCCTACTGAACATGACCTCGAACTCTGTGGCAGTGACTTTTCTCTGAACTCTTTGAGCAGAGGGGCCCATGGCCCAAGTCAACCCTTACAGAGGGCTTCCACTGTTCTACAGTGTTAGGAACATATAGGAATACCGGCATATGTGGTCCATGCAGGAAACCCACAGCTATGGTGTTGCAAACCAACCAACAACTCCAACCAACTGAGAAATAGTTATACAAACATATATTTAAGACCAGAGTGTGTTACCTAGGATATCCTCGTAGACGTTCTCCTCTGATAAAGTGCGTGTGAGGCCAAGTCGTGACTGAGCGTACCAGTCCACCCTGCTGCTCTCTGACGACGACTGCAGCAGATCCTCAAACTCATAGGACTTCCTGTAGGAGAGACACACATACACACACACATATCAACCAGGTGGGAAATATATAATTGTGTAAGCGTGAGTCATCTCTGGTCCTCTGTAGCTCAGTTGGTAGAGCATGCTGCTTGTATAGCTAGGGTAGTGGGTTTGATTCCCAGGACCACCCATATGTGCCCCACCAGTATGCATGCATGACTGTAAGTTGCTCTGGATAAAAGCATCTGCTAAATGGCTTATATTATTATTATTCATAATATTTTACTTTAAGGGTCACAAATAATGCAGGTTGACGTTTATTGTCATGAGTGTTGTCCTGGATGCAGAACTGAGCGATTTCCCCTTGGATAGGCCAGTTGCAAAGTCAAAATTGGCTATAATATAGAAATGAATGAAAACAAAAATAAGCTTTTTGGTCTTAATTTAAGGTTAGGGTTAGCAGTGTTAAGGTTAGGGTTAGGTTTAAAATCAGATTTTATGATTTTGTGGCTGTGCCAGCTGGTGACCACACTGCAGAACTGCCTTCGGAACAAGACTGATGAAGAAAAAGGCTAACCTGCACAGATAATCTGGCTATGGCTCAACTGTATTGGCTCGCGGTGAAAAAACGCAAGATGAACTGTTTGCATATTCTCTCTCTACTTCTGGGACCTGGGTAAGAGCTAAGAAAGACACACATTTCTGTCTCGAACAAATACCCATCCATGTAGATGGAAAAGGTGTGTTGTGTGTGCCTGCGTGTGTCTGCCTGCGCATGTGTGTGTTGTGTGAGACGGACGGACGGACGGACGGACGGACGCACGCTTCTCTTGGACAGCTCTGAATGCCCGTCTCTGTGTGTTCTCCAGAGCTGCCTAACAGTCTGGCCCAGTGGGGAAACAGACAGCATCTCTTCCAATAGTCCAGCTATTGTACTGTAAAACTTCTAGAGAAAGACTAAGGCTGCATCCAACATGACACCCTATTCCCTGTATGGTGCACTACTTTTGACCAGAGTCCCAAATAGGCTCTGGTCAAAAGTAGTGCACTATTTAGGGAATAGGGTGCCATTTTGGGCACACACTGACTGAGGTTGACTTCACAAAGGTTTTTGAAAATACAGACCTCAGCAGTGTGAAGCCTCCACATATGGTTTGGAATGTTACACAGCCAGACTTGGGCTAACAATACTGCAGTCTACTGAAGAAATCAATTGAAACATTTGAATCCACATTTGTACTTTCGTTGGATACTTGAAAACATGTATTGTGTTTTTAGAAGCCTTTTGTTTTTGCAGGTTGAGTTTATTGGGATGAATGATTTCCACTAGATAGGCCATCCATAAAGTCAGAATTGACAATGTATTATCAAAATTCCTGTGGCCGATACGTAAACTTATTAAATATCGGTGATACTATCAAGAGCAGTGTGCGGTTTCCTTTTTCCTTCACATTATCAAAATTCCTGAAAACAAAAATGTGCTTGTTGTCTTTAATTTTACATATAGGGTTAGTATTAAGATTAGCATTGTGGTTAAAGTTAGGGTTTAGGTTAGGGTTAGGTTTCAAATCAGTTTTTATGACTTTGTGGCTGTGCCAGCTAGTGGCTACCTTTCAGAGCTGCCTCCAATATATGAGTCATCCCAATAAATGGCAACATCCGCCTTTAGTGTCTCTTGTAGGACAGTTTAAGAACACACATTACACACGGACACTTCATGGCTAGCTGCTCATAGTTGAAAATGGAGCCATAGAATTACTCATACATAAGCCATTGATATTCCAAGGGCCACTCTACCACAGACACACAATGTAATATGTTATTGTTTCCTGCCAGGAGTCTCTTGGCATGGTTCAGTGGTCCATGTGTACATTCCACAGCTCCAACCAATGACCTCATCCTCTAGAATGATGAGTAGAATGAGGATGACATCATCACCCCCTCTGATTCATTGCAGATGTGCAGAATGAGAGGCTAAACTGGATGACAGGATAAAGTATGCGGGGTTGGGGAAAAACATGTACGGGCAAAGATGTCACTAAGTTTCACTGAGTTTACATAAAATGCTGTACGGATAGAAAATACTGTACCACCGACCTTTTGCTGTGTAGCAATGAATTAATCTGAATCTGAGGGTGCTGTATTGCCTCCCATTTCTGTCTCATTTCATCTCTGTCTGGTCTCTTACCTATTGCTGCTGTCTCTGGTTCTCTCTGCCCAGGGTCTCCTGCAGACTCCTGGAGGGGGGCAGGTGGGTAGGGGGGGCGGGGGGATGGAGGGCAGAGGGGGCAGGTTACGTCTCCCCTTTCCAAGGCCCAGGCCTGAGGCGGGGGTGCTGGGTGGGGTGTGGTGCTGGAAGGTGCGCTGGGGTTTGGGTAAGGGGTTGATGGAGGGACTGGCAGCACCAGGCTCAGTGTACACATTCTCAGGGTCACCTGACCTCCGCCGGCGCGTTGACCCCGCAACTTCCAGCGTCCCAAATATGGGCTCGTTCCCCTTCCTCTCCGCCCCCTCCTGCTCCTCCTGGGAAGGGGGGCAGAAATAGTTCCCAGGCAACACCAAGGAGGGCTTGGTGGAACCCTCTTTCATTGCCTGCTCCAGTTTCTTAATGTGAATCAAAACAGACTTCTTGTCCTTAGCTGTCTCAGTGGATTTACTACTGCCTCTGAGGGGTCCTCTATCCAGTATCACCTCTCTGTCCCTGGTAGTGGGGGCCTCAGGAGACTTAGGCCGTAAATCCCCCAGCTTTCCTGAGTTCTCCTTCCCAGAGTCCTGCCTATCCCTGGCCAACCACTTACTGTCGGACCTGTGGACCTCTGAGGTATTGGTGGTCTCCTTCTTTCGCACAGTCTCTGGTTCCTTCTGCGCTGTGTTCAGCGGGCATAGACCACTTCCAACTACAGGGGAGGTAGAAGAGGTAGGGGCGGTCTCCTTCTTTCCCTCCCATTGGGAGATCTTGTCCCGGATGCTGGCGCTGGTCTTCAGACCCGCCGGGGTCTTGTTGAGTTTGCTACAGCCGGCCAGTCCATTCTCCATGGTGGTACGGGGGTCCGAGGTGGGTCTTTTGTGAGCCAGCATTGTGTCAATGGTGCCTGGCCCGTCCAGAGAGGAAACCAGGGGAGAGAGGGGCCGCTTGGAGGTGTCCCTGTCCCTGCACACCACGTCTGGCCTCTGGGGGACCACAGACTGAGCCTCAACCTTCAAGCCGCAGCACTGGAGCCTACACACACACACACACACACACACACACACACACACATTAGAGAAAGCAGTGCCAAACCCTTCCTGGTCAAAATAACTGTGAGCACCACACTATTTATCATATGAGTGGACATATAATTACTGAGCACGGTTAAATGCACACAATAATACAATTGTGGATAGTCAGATTAATATAAGTTTGTTTAAAACGTTTACATGCTTTGCAAAAACGATTTCCCTAATAATCCTGTTCACATGGACACATCTAAAATCAGAAATTTTGATAAATGTAGAAAATCACCAATCCAAATAAACGTTCTACCAAAATGACCATAAAAAGGTCAGACATATAACGTGTGTATGTGAAAACTATGATGCAAACTTTCAGTTTTTCCGAACTGACTTCACTCGCAAATAAGAGGCTGCTGGTACAGATCAAGTCCTCCGCTGGAACACATTTATGCTGTTTACGTGTCCTAATATTTCAAAAGACTGCTCAGAAAACCAGGTGTTTTAACCGGCGTATGCTCACTTTCATTTTGACCTTATGCCGACTAAAATAAGCAGAGTAAGGTATTTACAGGACTATTTCCCTACTCGGCCTACTGCCCTAATCAGTTTAATATCAAATTATTAGTGTGCATGACAGCTTTCAGAAGGACATATATTTGAGTACACAAAGCATTGTAGTTATTGACAGCTCCTAATTATGGATATCCACATAATATCTCTGTCATAAACCTCTAGCCAGGTCAGATACAAAACAACTTGATTTTATGGAGTAAATGAGTAGGAATTCTCGTAAAACAACAACCCCCAGTAGAACCCAATTTGTGTCATTTCTGCATGATGACTGGGTGCTGACAGTTTGAACTCAAGGTTTTAGGTCAAAGTTTACAAGCAGCACAGCCATTTCTGGGAGGATGAAAGTGTACACAGCAAATGGAGAGGCTGGGGTAGAGACATGCATTTTGTCTAAACTAAAGCTGAACCACTAACTGACTCCATCTTGGATCAAAGCCAGTTCAAATGATTTGGCTTTAAAACAAACGGAGGAAACGTGGCCTCTGACTGCAACTTCTGATGATATCGCATTATTGTATGTATGAAATTGAAAAGTCCTGCAATTTTGAGGGAAACTTAAAGGAAACGGACTGTTCAATCGAGTACATGCTTAACTGAACGAACGACAAAGATGGAATGCAATATGTCATTTTTGGGGGAAAGGAGTTCCAATGACGGAGCTTAAGGTGCTGGATAGTTGTCAATAATTGTTGATGAAAAACGGCAAATGAGAGAATAAGGGCAAGTTGACATATGAACACAGTACAAGCCAAGATGGTTGAGAGAGAGGAAGGTGATAATTGCAAGAGTGAGCCCAGGGTTGAACAACAATTGTGAGGAATGTGCATTTTTGTGCCGTGCTTATAGGCTATAAGGTAAATAGGTGAATGACATTCCACACATGGCTAATAGGAAAGAGGAGAAGAAACAGGAAGCTATGCTGATGATGATGATTTGTTTGTATTACTGGATGAAGTTAGACAAGCATTTCGACCAGCCTTCCTGATAAAACGTAAACTACATTACAAATTCCCTTCAACTCCCTTACATTTGAATGATAAATGGTGTTGAAATATTATAAAATTACGATTATGAACAACAAGGGTGAGTGGGGCAACAGATTCTCATTGTTTTATTAGTAGTTTGCTTTCTCTGCCTTCAGTTGAGGCTATAGTTTTTATGAAGCATGGAGCAGCAGAGGGGGGAAACTAAGTCAATCTGCAAAGCCAAGAAAAAGAGAAAGAGAGTGTGAGGGGAGGGGAGGGGAGGAAAGGAGAGGAGAGGAGGGTGGAAGAGCAACAGACGGAGGGAGGGAGGGGGGATCAATAGTGTTCTCTTCTTCTTGGCAGGGGAATGGCCAGTTTCATTAAGAGAGCCTGGCTAAGAGCAGGGAACTATGGGAAGACTTCCTCTCACTCACAGACAAGGAGGGGTGGGGATTGGACGGTGGAGGCAGAAGGTGGGTACAACAACCATCTCTGACCAGCGGAGCAACAGAGGACGGGGAGACAGAGGAGGAGACAAGGGGAACAGGTTCAACTGGGTGAAGAGGAGTTGCATGAGAGGGAAAAATTGATCTCTGTTGATTGGACTTTTCTGATATTTTGGTATTTCTTTAAGCTGTGCCATCCATGGCTCATCAGCACTAGCGATAGCAGGGTGCCCAGTAACAGTATCCAGCTGTCAGGTGGAAACCTTTGCCCTGCTGCCCTTCCATTGTTGGAACACCACATGGGACCGTCTGACTGGCACTGTTGGCCTCAGATGGTTTCTAAGGGGTTCCATGGAGTGGATTGTAAAATGTATACAGGAAGTAGTAATGCAATACATACCCGTTGACTGATTGGTAGATACAGTTGTCAGTGTTGGTACAGAGCAGCAGGGCCCTCCCACCAGTCATTGTGCTAGCAGCTGGCATCCTGCAATGAGAGAGATACAGACAGACCGACACAGTCCAGTTAGCAGAGTTGGACTGCTAGTTAAGGATCATATCACCTCCACCTTATCCAACACCCTAGACCCACTACAATTTGCATACCACCCTAACTGATCCATGGAGGACGCAATCACCATTGCACTGAACACTGCCCTATCCCATCGGGACAATATGAATACTTATGTAAGAATGCTGTTCATCGACTATAGCTCAGCCTTCAACACCATAGTGTCCTCCAAGATCATCACTAAGCTCAGGACCCTAGGTCTGAACCCCGCCCTGTGCAACTGGGTCCTGGACTTCCTGATGGGCCGACCCCAGGTGGTGAAGGTAGGCAACAACACCTCTGCCATGCTGATCCTCAACACTCAGCACCCTCCTGTACTCCCTGTTCACCCATGCGTGGCCACGCAAGTCTCAAACTCAATCAGCAACTTTGCTGTCGACACACACACAAAAAAATCTCTCCTTCAACGTCAACAAAATGAAGGAGCTGATCGTTGACTACAGGGGACAGCAGAGAGAGAACGCCCCCTTCCACATCAACGGGGCCGCAGTGGAGAGGGTGAAAAGCTTCAAGTTCCTTGGCGTGTACGACAGTGTGGTGAAGAAGGCGCAACAGCGGCTTGGTCCCCAAGACCTCACAATCTTCTACAGATGCACCATTGAGAGCATCCTGTCGGGCTGTATCACCGCCTGGTACGGCAATTGCAACCGCAGGTCTCTCTAGAGTGTGGTGCGGTCAGCCCAACACATCACCGGGGGCACACTGCCTGCCCTCCAGGACATCATCAGCACCCTGTGTCACAGGAAGGCAAAAAAGATCATCAAGGACCTCAGCCACCCGAGCCAGGTCCTGTTCACCCTGCTACCATCTAGAAGGTGGAGACAGTACAGGTGCATCAAAGCTGGGACCAAGAGACTGAGAAGCAGCTTCTATATCCAGGCCATCAGACCATTAAACAGTCACCACTAGCCGGCATCCAGCCAGTACCCTGTCCTGATCCTTAGACACTGTTCTAGCTGGCTACCACCCGGTACTCTCGGAAATTATTCAGACCCCTTGACTTTTTCCACATTTTGTTATGTTACAGCCTTATTCTAAAATTGATTAAACTTTTTTTTAAATATCAATCTAAACACAATACCCCATAATGACAAAGTGAAAATAGGATTTTTGCACATTTATTAAAAATAAAAACATAAATATCTTATTAGTCAGACACTTTGCTATGAGCTCAGGTGCATCCTGTTTCCATTGATCATCCTTGACATGTTTCTAGAACTTGATTGGAGTGCACCTGTGGTAAGTTCTTTTGACTGGACATGACTTTGAAAGGCACCCAACTGTCTATAGTTGACAGCACATGTCAGAGCAAAAACCAAGCCGTGAGGTCAAAGGAATTGTCCGTAGAGCTCCGAGACAGGATTGTGTTGAGGCACAGATCTAGGGAATGGTACCAAACCATTTCTGCAGCATTGAAGGTCCCCAAGAACATAGTGGCCTCCATCACACTAGAGTTGGCCGCCCGGCCAAACTGAGCAATCGTGGTAGATGGGCTTTGGTTAGGGAGGTGACCAAGAACCCAATGGTCACTCTGACAAAGCTCCAGAGTTCCTCTGTGGAGATGGGAGAATCTTCCAGAAGAACAACCATCTCTGCAGCAGTCCACCAATCAGGCCTTTAAGGTAGAGTGGCCAGACGGAAGCCACTCCTCAGTAAAAGGCACATGACAGCCCACTTGGAGTTTGACAAAAGACACCTAAAAGACTCTCAGAACATGAGAAACAAGAAGCATGGTGGTGGCAGCATTATCTTCTCTTGGGTAGGGGGCAGTATTTAGAAGTTTTGATGACAAACATGCCCAAAGTAAACTGCCTGTTACTCAGGCCCAGAAGCTAGGATATGCATATGCATGGTAGTATTGGATAGAAAAGTTTCTAAAACTGTTAAAATAATGTGTGTGAGTATAACAAAACTGATATGGCAGGCAAAAACCAGAGGAAAATCCATCCAGGAGGTGGGATTTTTTTTATGTGAGTTGTTTTCCATTGAATGCCTATTGACTATGTTATGGGTTAGGGCCCAGATTGCAGTTCATATGGTTTCCACTAGATGTCAACAGTCTTTAGACATGCTTTCAGACTTGTATTTTGAAAAGCAACGAGTAAAATACCTTTTGGCCAGTGGACAGGGGAAGTATGCAGAGCTGGATTGGGCGCGTGACTGTGAGCGCGCCGTTCGTTGTTTTTCCTTTCTATTGAAAATGCTATTATTGATTATTTAGACAATAGACAACCTGAGGATTAATTCTAAACATCGTTTGACATGTTTCGATGAACTTTACCGGTACTATTAGGATGTATTCGTCTGCATGTTTTGACCGCCCTGGAGCCAGTGGATTACTGAACAAAACGCGCCAACATAACAGAGTTTTTGGGACATAAAGAGGGACTTTATCGAACAAAACAAACATGTATTGTGTAACAGGGAGTCTTGTTAGTGCAACCATATGAAGATCATCAAAGGTAGGGGATTAATTTTATTGCTATTTCTGACTTTTGTGACTCTTCTACTTGGCTAGAAAATGTTTGTATGCTTTTGTAAGTGGGGCGCTGTCCTCAGATAATCACATGGTATGCTTTCGCCGTAAAGCCTTTTTGAAAACTGACACAGCGGCTGGATTAACAAGAAGTTCATCTTTAAACTGATGTAGAACACTTGTATATTTTATGAATGTTTATTATGAGTATTTCTGTATTTAGAATTTGGCGCTCTGCAATTTCACAGGAAGAAGTTATACTGTGGGGATGTTTTTCAACGGCAGGGACTGGGTGACTAGTCAGGATCGAGGGAAAGATGAACGGCGCAAAGTACAGAGAGATCCTTAATGAAAACCTGCTCCAGAGCACTCAGGACCTCAGACTGGGGCGAGACAAGCACCCAGCCAAGACAACGCAGGCACGGCTTTGGGACAAGTCTCTGAATGTCCTTGAGTGGCCGAGCTAGAGCCCGGACTTGAACCCGATCGAACATCTCTGGAGAGACCTGATAATAGCTGTGCAGTGACACTCCTCATCCAACCTGACAGAGCTTGAGAGGATCTGCAGAGAAGAATGAGAGAAACTCCCCAAATACAGGTGTGCCAAGCTTGTAGTGTTATACCCAGGAAGACTCTAAGCTGTAATCGCTACCAAAAGTGCTTCAACAAAGTACCGAATAAAGGGTCTGAATACTTATGTAAATGTCATATTTCATTTTTTTTTTTATTGCTTTGTCATTATGGAGAATTGTGTGTAAATTGATGAGGGATAAAAAATATATATATTTTAGAATAAAGGTGTAATGCAACAACATGTGGAAAAAGTCAGAACACTTCCCAAATGCACTGTACATAGAGTCATTGAACACTGGTCACTTTAATAATGTTTACATGCTGTTTTACCCACTTCATATTTACAGTATATACTGTTTTCTAATCAGTAGGCTAATTCTGATGCTGCTGGTGGTCATTAGTAGCCTACCAAACTAACTGCCTGGTACTCAGCACTCTATTGTCCCTATCATCACCCTGACATCAATGAAAATGTAAGAGGAATTGTAATCAAACACTTCATGAGAGCCCATGAGCTCATGTTGCGCAACCTTTCTATAGGCTAACATTTATATGTGCATGAGAAAACTGTTTTTTTTAAATAGGAAGATCCCATCAGGTTTCTATAGGCTAAGCCTACTATATTTATTTCTCAACTTTCCTAATATTAAGCACATTGCTTCTCTTTAAAACAGGAGTATAGCCTACAGCCAGGTAGTAATTTTGCACACCCAATTTTTCAGTTTTTGATTTGTTTAAAAAAGTTTGAAATATCCAATAAATGTCGTTCCACTTCATGATTGTGTCCCACTTGTTGTTGATTCTTCACAAAAAAATAAGGTTTATATCTTTATGTTTGAAGCCTGAAATGTGGCAAAAGGTCGCAAAGTTCAAGGGGTCCGAATACTTTCGCAAGGCACTGTATGTAAATGAGATCTTTCTGTATTTCTGTATTTCATTTTCAATAAATTTGTCAAAATGTCTAAAAACATGTTTTCAGTTTGAATTCAGGCTGTAACACAACAAAATGTGGAATAAGTCAGGGGGTATGAATACTTTCTGAAAGCACTTGTATTCATATTTCTAGACTCTGACATTGTTCATTCTGATATTTCTTAATTTTTGGTATTTGGCTTATTGTTTTGTATTGTTAGGTATACTGCACTGTTTGAGGTAGATGCATAAGCATTTCTCTGCACCTGCGATTACAATCAGCAAAATATGTATACACGACCAATAAAATTGTATTTTATTTTATTGCTATTGATCTGTTAAATAACAGAGTGTTGTGGATGACCTGTATGCTCCCCATGAGTACCTTAAAATAGTTTAAGTCAAGTCAGTCAAAGAATTGGCCTGTCACCCAGAGACTAGTCTTGCATAGATATACCTCCAAATCACGTTGTTGTCACGCCTCCTTTGAGACATAAGTAAATACTAAGAGTCATACAGAATAATGGGGTGTATACTGGTTTTAAGCCTCTAGCTTATTTCTGAGAGCCATGAAACTCCCCTAATCCCAGACTGCAGAGGAACAGACCTCACGGGTTCTGAGGCATCTCCCCAAACTGCAGTTCCTAGATTCCTACTTGATTAGTAATTGGAGGATGCACTTGAAAATAAAGATTTAAATGATGTTGAACCTGCAGGAGTAAACGAAAGAGACGACTCTGAGTCCATCTGGCACACAGAAGGAAACATTTGGAAAATACTGGAAATTCCCCCATGTACTGTAATGCAGTTAAGGCCAATTAAGAAATTGTCAGCAACATTCCAACCCAGAAGAAGGGTAATTCAGTTCAACTTGAGAGGAACGTTGTTGACTTGATAACCTACTGTATCACACAATCTATCCTCTTCACTGACTACCTCTCCAAAATCTCTCAAGCAAGGACCTGAAATGTTTTTAACAGAGGTTCTGACCCGTATTGTTTTAGCTTGTTAACCCTCCATCCAAAAAACAGTGCCAAGGTTAGTGTGAAAGACATGCTGAGCCAGTTTGAAATTATTACTTGGTCCATTAGTCAAAGCATGAAGCCAGGTCTTGTTGGGCCGTAACCACACAAGCTCTAAGTCCCTCATCTCACAGTTACTATGCTCCCAGTCCCAATGCAGACTGGGGATGTGTCCTAAACGGCAGCATATTCCCTATATAGTGCACTAGTTTTGACCAGAGTCCTATGGGTCCTGATCAACAGTAGTGCATTACATAGGGAATTATGAATAGGGTGCTATTTGGGACCTGGCCAAAGCAGAGCACTCAACAACTAGGCCCATAAACACTGATAAAGCGACCTGGCTTGAATTTGGCCCCAGGTCTCGGCCCCTGATTTGACCCAGGTGTTAACATGGCAGGGGACGAGCCTGGGCATACGCCTGTTAGCACTTTGTCTTCCTGTCTGGTGTGAGTAAACGCTGACAGACAGACAGGCGGGTAGACGGACAGACAGACAGCTGGATGGACACACACACACACACACACGTAGCTGGAAAAACAGCGTCCAACAGATAGGGGATTGCGCGTGTGTGTGTGACCAGATGTGCTAGAGGGCTTCAAGGCATCCATGGGCCGTTAAACATTTCCTGAGCACTGCCCACTCCAACAAACGCTCCTTCAACCCCCAATAAATATGCATCAGCTAACCCTGCTGCCATCCATCCCCAACCTTCAGTATGCAGCGATTGCCTCCCCAGTCGGGTCAAATTCCACACATTGCTGTCCCCAGAACAGCTGAACAAGTCAAGGAAGAAAATATGCCACAATTTGGCTGAATTACGTTGTTGACTAGCTGAACTATTCCTTGGCTGAGTCAACTGTGTAATTGGCCCAGTGGGTCTGTCCAGCGCTTTGAAACTGCACAGCTCACGGGTTGTTGTTTTTTTCACTTAAGTGTGTAATTATAACTTGACACTGTGGAGAAATTATGCTTTTGGCTGATAAAATGTACTTGCTTACGGTTAAGAGGTTTATCTCTCTGTCTCTCTTTCAGTTTCTCTTTCTCTCTCTACTCCTCCCTCCCTCTCTCCTCCCTTTCTCCCACTCTCTGGTATCTGTTGGAGCAGTACTGGGCTAGCCCCCAGAGAGAGAGGAGGAGGTTTGTTTCAGCCCCTCGCCTGCCAGCCTGCAGGCCCAAATTATTTTCAGCTGTGAGCTAAGCGCTGGTTACATGTTTGAGGGGAAACATCAACATTTTTTCCCCCTTCCCTCTCTTCTCTCTCTGCCTCTTTTTTCTCTACTGAAACCAAACAGGAAAAAATTCAGAATAGAAATCCAGTGGACGGGGGTGGGGGGAGGGGACATAAGAAGAATGTATGTAGCCTCAGAAAAATGTGTAGTTTTACATTTAATTTGTTTTCTGGGTCAGCAAGAGGGGGGTGAGCATCACAGAGGAGGCGAACAGGGGGGAGGAGAGAGTAAATGGAGGGAGAGAGAGAGGAAAGAGGGAAGGAAAGTAGATATTGTGAAGAATATTATGAGTATAACGTTACACTGTGAAAAAGTTGAGGGTTTCAGCTCTCATTCATTGTTTGGAGCCCCAGGGTGAGAACACAAAGTGCTGTTCTATGAGTTCTGTTTGGCTCACTAAAGCACAGTATTCCCTACAGTTGAACCTGTTCCATGGACCCTGAGGAACACTTTATTGTTGAGTTGAATGTTGAGTGTAACTCATGTTGACCATTACAGGCTCCAGGTTTCTGAATGAGTCATCAAACCTGGCATTAGCAGGCAGCTCCATATGAAACTCCCCTTCACTCTGAATGTGACAGGCAGTGAATCCATACCTAATAATGTTGTAAATCTGTGTTGCCAGGACGTTGCATTGGTGCCCGGGCTGTTACCGTGGTAACTAAATTCATTGGAGCAATAGAGGGGAGAGATAGGGTCAGCAGCAGGGTATCAGGACCCATCAGTTGCATAACAACTTTTCTTTTTATTTAACCAGACAATTCAGTTAAGAACAAATTCTTATTTACAATGACATCCTACCCCCTACTTTACCAAACCCGGACGATGCTGGGCCAATTGTGCACCACCCTATGGGACTCCCAATCACAGCCAGATGTGATGCAGCCTAGATTCAAACCAGGTACTGCAATGATGCCTTTGCACTGAGATGCAGTGTCTTAGACCACTGTGCAACTCGGGAGCCCCAAATTTGAGCTGTTCTTGCCATAATATGGACTTGGTCTTTTACCAAATAGGGCTCTCTTCTGTTTACCACCCCTACCTTGCACAACTGATTGGCTCAAATGCATTAAGGAAAGAAATTCCCCCCAAAAAAATTTAACAAGGAAATTAAATGAATTCCAGGTGACTAAATCATGAAGCTGGTTGAGAGAATACAAAGAGTGTGCAAAGATGTTATCAAGGCAAAGGGTGGCTACTTTGAAGAATCTCAAATATAAAATATATTTTGATTTGTTTAACACTTTTTTGGTTATAACATGTGTTATGTCATAGTTTTTATGTCTTCGATATTATTTTACAATGTAGAAAATAGTACAAATGAAGAAAAACTCTTGAATGAGTAGGTGTTTCCAAACCTTTGACTGGCACTGTACATACATACTAAATACACGTTATCTGTGACCTTACGTCCCAATATTAACATTCACACACAATCTTCCTTGTCTTACATCCCTTACGTTACTCCAACCCCCTGCAGTTTCCTATTAGGCTCACTCCTGTGTTGTTTATGTCACTGGAGCTGCCTCCAGATGCAGTGACCATCCATCCGCTGATAGGAATCTGAGTGCGTTTGCCATGGGCTTGTCAGTGATTTTGTCAGTGCCAGTATGACTGGTGTGTTTATTGGTGTGGAATCAGCATTTATGACTTGATGTGATGAGCTCTGGTGATGTCAGTGAAATGATCTAGAAGGTCCCTGAAGGGATGTTCAGTGTCAGTGCTGATGGGCGGCAGGTAGCCTAGTGGTTAGAGCGTTGGGCCACTAGCCTAAAGGTTGCTAGATTGAATCCCCGAGCTGACAAGGTAAAAATCTGTCGTTTTGCCCCTGAACAAGGCAGTTAACCCACTGTTCCTAGGCTGTCATTGTAAATAAGAATTTGTTCTTAACTGACTTGCCTAGTTAAATAAAAATACATAAATAAAAGGTCCAGTGTTGAGTCTTGCTGTTGTTAGTTCTGTTGTCAGTGTTGAGTCTTGCTGTTTTTAGTTCTGTTGTCAGTGTTGAGTCTTGCTGTTTTTAGTTCTGTTGTCAGTGTTGAGTCTTGCTGTTGTTAGTTCTGTTGTCAGTGTTGAGTCTTGCTGTTGTTAGTTCTGTTGTCAGTGTTGAGTCTTGCTGTTGTTAGTTCTGTTGTCAGTGTTGAGTCTTGCTGTTGTCTGTTCTGTTGTCAGTGTTGAGTCTTGCTGTTGTTAGTTATGTTGTTGTCAGTGCTGAGTCTTGCTGTTGTCTGTTCTGTTGTCAGAGTGGAGTCTTGCTGTTGTCTGTTCTGTTGTCAGTGCTGAGTTCTGCTGTTGTCAGTGCTGAGTCTTGCTGTTGTCAGTGCTGAGTTCTGCTATTGTCAGTGCTGAGTTCTGCTGTTGTCAGTGCTGAGTCTTGCTGTTGTCAGTGCTGAGTTCTGCTGTTGTCAGTGCTGAGTTCTGCTGTTGTCAGTGCTGAGTTCTGCTGTTGTCAGTGCTGAGTGCTGCTGTTGTCAGTGATGAGTCTTGCTGTTGTCTGTTCTGTTGTCAGTGCTGAGTTCTGCTGTTGTCAGTGCTGAGTCTTGCTGTTGTCAGTTCTGTTGTCAGTGTTGAGTCTTGCTGTTTTCAGTTCCGTTGTCAGTGTTGAGTCTTGCTGTTGTAAGTTCTGTTGACAGTATTGAGTCTCGCTGTTGTCAGTTCTGTTGTCAGTGTGAAGTCTTGAAGTGGTCAGTGGAGTTGTCAGTAATATTGCCAGTGATAGGTCTCGCTATTGTGAGTAGTGTTGTCAGTTTTATCTGCATGGCCAGTGTCTTAGAGCTCTGGAGGCCTGCCTGGCGCTCCTCACAGCTGCTTCACATAAAGATTTCATCCTACTGACCGTCCTGTCCCGTAGGAACTAACACCATGACATCACCTCTCTTCTCAGGGAGCCTCCAGAATAGGGGAGCGCTCAGTAATTTCCACATACCTAAAAAGGACAAGGCCCCAGATATCCCAGCTAGCCAGAAGGGCCGCTACACCAAAGAGGGACTGTCCTTGGATGATGATTCACTATAGTGGTTGAACTCTAATTGCTGCCCCAAGGAGACGGACTACAGTAGCAGAGCAGCAGAGCCAGACGGAGAGAGCTGCTCAAAACTGCAGAAGAGATTTGCAGTTTTTTTTCGCTCTCTCTCTCTCTCTCTCTCTCTCTCTCTGTGTAGGGCCGTATCCATCCTCACACAATGTGTTTTTTTTAAACACATGCTAAAGCCTCGTCTGCAATCAATTTAACTCACCACTTCACATTTAGCAATCTCTCTGTGGAACAGTGAACTTTGCAAACATTATTTTCTTTCTTTCTTCCCATCCCTTTCCTTCGCTGTAGGAAAGCAATATGATGGGGTGTATGTGGGAGGGATGGAGGGATTTCTAATCCTGTCTTTCTTTTTACTCTGAAGGAACTACTCCTTGAACAAGAGTATGCCAGAGGTAATGCTCAGCCAATTTGCTGTCAGCCCTGCAGGATCACAGAAAAGATATGACACGATGTGCCAGTTCAAATGATGTGCTGGGGATTTCACCGGATCACATGCTGACTTGACCTGCTTCAGTCTGACAGAGAATCATGAGAGGGGGGAGAGAGGGAAGAGAGTGGGGAAAGAGGCTGGTGAAGGTGAAGGCTGTATGAGAGAGTGAAGGAAGAGGGGGTGGGCAAATAAACAATGGAATTTCAGTCAGTCTCGCTCTCTCCCCTCCTCCCCCTCTCTACGGCCTGTCCTGTCCAGGGCCCCAGCCTCTCTCCCCTCCTCCCCCTCTCTACGGCCTGTCCTGTCCAGGGCCCCAGCCTCTCTCCCCTCCTCCCCCTCTCTACGGCCTGTCCTGTCCAGGGCCCCAGCCTCTCTCCCCTCCTCCCCCTCTCTACGGCCTGTCCTGTCCAGGGCCCCAGCCTCTCTCCCCTCCTCCCCCTCTCTATGGCCTGTCTTGTCCAGGGCCCCAGCCTCTCTCCCCTCCTCCCCCTCTCTACGGCCTGTCCTGTCCAGGGCCCCAGCCTCTCTCCCCTCCTCCCCCTCTCTACGGCCTGTCCTGTCCAGGGCCCCAGCCTCTTTCCCAAGCCGATTCCATAGCAGAGGTCTGGCTAGCAGCCAAGCAGGTCGACCGTAAGTGCAACAGGCCTCTGGACTTCTCTCTCCCTGTCCTTCCCCTCTCACTCTTTTATCCCGTTACCCTTTCCCTTGCTCCCTCTCCCTCCCGCCCCCCCCCTCTCTCTCTCTCCCTTGCCATCTACCTCTCTCCAACCATCCCTGCATTTCCTAGCTGGATGTAGTAAACATCCCTATTAGGCAACCCAAGGGAACACAGAGGACACACACACACACACACACACACACACACACACACACACTCTCCACTGCTCATGTCCCATCCCAGGCCCAGCGGGACACCCCCTAGCATGGCGCACCTCTGCTCAGTCCTGTCGCCCCTGCCCCCTCCCTCCATTGTTAGCCAATGTTAAAGGATGGACAGCAGACAGAAACAGAACTAGGTTCGCCACAGAATGAGACAGGAACTCAAGGGGATAGCACAAACAATACAATGTTTCAATCCAATCTAAAAATAACATTGACGTGCATTTTTCACACCCAGTACCACATGTATTGTTATTGTATAAGGGATATACCAAGTCAGTTGTTCAACTGAATGCATTCAACTGAAATGTGTCTTCCACATTTAACCCAAAACCTCTGAATCAGAGAGGTACAGGGGGCTGCCATAATCGACATCCACGGCACAGTGGGTTAACTGCCTTGCTCAGGGGCAGAACAACAGATTTTTACCTTGTCAGCTCAGGGATTTGATCCAGCAACCATTCAGTTACTAGCCCAACACTCTAACCACTAGGCTACCTGCATAAAGCTGTAAGTAGTCCCTTATAAGATAAGGGTGTCTAGTGTCTACCCCACAAAAAAACTGCAAGAGTGAATGAAATATTACCACATTGGGTCCCCAATAGCCAACCTCACAGGATATAGAGTAATTATAATGAACAGCCATAACCCCAGAGACTCTGCCATTTCAGAAGCCATGTATTGTTTTGTTTGTCCTTGTGTTTTTTGATGACAGACACCTAGACAGAGAGGAAGTGTGGATGACAGGATGTGGGTTAAGAGCACTACTTCCTGTGCCCTCGCCATCCCACTCACTATGGTGTAGGCAGATAAACTCCCACTGTAAGAACCCAGAGACCTCTTTTGACAAATGGGACAGTTCCTCTGCTCTGCTCTCCACAAGGATACAGAAGGCGGTTCCATGGTCAATGAAAAAGGCCTGATTCCTCTCCACCTGTCAAAGCTGAGCTTGTAAATGTGCAGAAAACCCCACAGTTATCAGCCAGGAAACCGTAACAGGCTTTTAATAGTAAGGGCTTCTCTTCTATTCCTAGTGCAGCCCATTCCACATCTGACTGGCGCTGCAAATGGTGCGGCTAGCAGGCTAACAATGTGCTTAAAGACTAGGCTCCAGATGCAGAGGGTGAAGTTACTGACACCATGGTCTGATAAGCAGAGAAAAGAAGAAGAAGAAACTGGTGTGGGCTCAACTCTACTCCTTGGTCCTAAGTATAGAAAGTAGGGATGTGTACAGTTCTTACAATATTAGAATATCTGAACGGACAGTATTCATTTTTGTGTGAACATAATTCTTTGCGAGAAAAAAAATTCTAGCCTATTATAGGCCTATTTTAACCTGATTTTAACACTGAAAAGGCATTTTCTAAATTAAATTTGATGTTACATTGTTACATACAATGATATACATCAGGTATATTTCACTGGTCATCCCCAAAGCCAACACATCCTTTGGCCGCCTTTCCTTACAGTTCTCTGCTGCCAATGACTGGAACGGAAAGCTAGAGACTTATATCTCCCTCATTAACTTTAAGCATCAGCTGTCAGAGCAGCTTACCGATCATTGCACCTGTACATAGCCCATCTGCAAATAGCCCACCCAACTACCTCATCCCCATGTTGTTATTTTTTTGCTCTCTCTACTTGCACCTCATCATCTGCACATCTATCATTCCAGTGTTAATGCTAAATTGTAATTATTTCGCTACTATGGCTTATTAATTGTCTTATCTCCCTAATCTTATTACATTTGCACACACTGTATACAGATTTTTTATATTGTGTTATTGACTGTACGTTTGTTTTTCCCATGTGTAACTCTGTGTTGATGTTGTTGTCTCACTGCTTTGCTTTATCTTGGCCAGGTCTCAGTTGTAAATGAGAACTTGTTCTCAACTGGCCTACCTGGTTAAATTAAGGTGAAATAAAAAAATAAAAAAATGTACCATGGCATTTCTAATGATTCATTTCATAAAGCAAACTTTTCAATGTAGTTTTATGATGTGCACGATGCAAACCATAAAAAGACCGATAGCCAACTGCCGTGTAGCTTGTCGGTAACATCAACATGTTAAATGTGCAACCAGAGGGGGAAACAACCAGAGGGGGAAACATTTTTAGATCACCTGTACTCCACACACAGAGACGTGTACAAAGCTCTCCCTCGCTCTCCATTTGGTAAATCTGACCACAACTCTATCCTCCTGATTCCTGCTTACAAGCAAAGATTAAAGCAGGAAGCACCAGTGACTCAGTCTATAAAAAAGTGGTCAGATGAAGCAGATGCTGCACTACAGGACTGTTTTGCTAGCACAGAGTGGAACATGTTCCGGGATTCTTCCGATGGCATTGAGGAGTACATCACATCAGTCACTAGTTTTATCAATAAGCGCATCGAGGACGTCATCCCCACAGTGACTGTACGTACATACCCCAATCAGAAGCCATGGATTACAGGCAACATTCGCACTGAGCTAAAGGGTAGAGCTGCCGCTTTCAAGGTGCGGGACTCTAACCCGGAAGCTTACAAGAAATCCTGCTCTGCCCTGCGACGAACCATCAAACAGGCAAAGCGTCAATACAGGGCTAAGATTGAATCATACTACTCCGGCTCTGACACTTGTCTTATGTGGCAGGGCTTGCAAACTATTACAGACTACAAAGGGAAGCACAGCCGCGAGCTGCCCAGTGACACGAGCCTACCAGGCGAGCTAAATCACTTCTATGCTCGCTTCGAGGCAAGCAACACTGAAGCATGCATGAGAGCATCAGCTGTTCAGGACGACTGTGTGATCACGCTCTTCATAGCCGACGTGAGTAAAACCTTTAAACAGGTCAACATACACAAGGCTGCGGGGACAGACAGATTACCAGGACGTGTGTTCCGGGCATGTGCTGACCAACTGGCAGGTGTCTTCCCTGACATTTTCAACATGTCCCTGATTGAGTCTGTAATACCAACATGTTTCAAGCAGACCACCATAGTCCTTGTGCTCAAGAACACAAAGGCAACCTGCCTGCACAAGCATTTCGCTACATTCGCATTAACATCTGCTAACCAAGTGTATGTGAGAGCTTCAAGTTTCGTGGTGTCCACATCAACAACAACCTAGAATGGACCAAACACACCAAGACAGTCGTGAAGAGGGCTCAGGAGACAAAAAATATTTGGCATGGGTCCTGAGATCCTCAAAAGGTTCTACAGCTGCAACATCGAGAGCATCCTGACTGGTTGCATCACTGCCTGGTACGGCAATTGCTCGGCATCTGACCGCAAGGCACTACAGAGGGTAGTGCATACGGCCCAATACATCACTGGGGCTAAGCTGCCTGCCATCCAGGACCTCTACACCAGGCGGTGTGAGAGGAAGGCCTTAAAATTGTCAAAGACCCCAGCCACCCCAGTCATAGACTGTTCTCTCTACTACCACATGGCAAGCGATACCGGAGTGCCAAGTATAGGACAAAAAGGCTTCTCAACAGTTTTTACCCCCAAGCCATAAGACTCCTGAACAGGTAATCAAATGGCTACCTGGACTATTTGCATTGTGTGCCCTCCCAACCCCTCATTTTACACTGCTGCTACTCTCTGTTTATCATATATGCATAGTCACTTTAACTATATATTCATGTACATACTACCTCAGTTGGGCCGATCACCCAGTGCTCCCACATATTGACTAACCGGGCTATCTGCATTTTGTCCCGCCACCCGCCACCCACCAACCCCTCTTCTATGCTACAGCTACTCTCTGTTCATCATATACGCATAGTCACTTTAACCATATCTACATGTACATACTACCTCAATCAGCCTGACTAACCGGTGTGTGTATGTAGCCTACGTTTATAGCCTCACTACTGTATATAGCCTGTCTTTTACTGTTGGTTTATTTCTTTACCTACCTATTGTTCACCTAATACCTTTTTTGCACTATTGGTTAGAGCCAGTAAGTAAGCATTTCACTGTATTCGCACACGTGATAAAAAACTTTTCTTTGATTTGATTTGTTTATGTTTGCCAATCAACGTGGCAAAGACGCTCAATGTGTAGCAAGTGAAGTGAGAGTTCACTAATGCAATGCACCGATGGAATAAAATTATGGAATTAAAAGTTAGCAAAATGAGAAGGAGTAGGCTATCTGAATGGGTTTGGGGAGAAAGCACAGCATGTGGCCTCATTTAGCCTAAATAGCTATAGTTGGTTAGCTTAGCTAGCTAGCCTGTCTAATGTACTCCAGTTAAGACAGGCAATGCTATATGAGATGACAAATAACATTGTGGTGGATACAAGTTAGCTAGTCTTGGTTGTGGCAAAGTTTGCTAGTCTTGGTTCTCCCTCCGTCAGCTCGCTACACACACCACCCTATATAACCACTGCCAGCTGCAGCAATAGGTCACCAGCCTCTCCCTCGTGCAGCAGTGCTCAGGTTAAAAACTTAGCTATGTTTATAAAAACACATCTATTTTGAATATCCAGATATCAGACGAAAATGAATTATACTTTTCGAATAGTGAAATCATTTCAAACCCCCATCCCAAATGGAAAGAGTAACCTTGAGAGCAGAGGAGAAGAGGAGAGGTGACAAGAGGAACAGAACAAGGGAAAAGAGACAGAACAGAGAATAGCAAGAGAATGGAAGAGAAAACAAGAGAAGGAGAGGAAGATGAATTGGTGAGAGAGAGAAGCAGAGAAGTAAACAATCCCTATTCAACCCATCTGGATCACACTCCTACACACTCCCTCCATCCCCTCCTCTACAGGCCTGTATTCCCCTCCTCCTTGCAGGCAGAGACTTCTGCATGTTGCTGCTCCTCACTCATCCCAATCTGCTATCAATTACCCTCCTGGCTCCACTGACCACAACCAATGCCAGCCAATCCCAAAGCCTGCTCTACTGAGTACATCTAGTTAGCTACAAATCTGGCCCTCGTTTCCCAGTTGCAATGTAATTTAAGGGTTATAATGTACCAGAGCGTGTTTAGAGTGTTTCCCAAACAAGCACATAGAAAGAATGTTCGCTAAGTGCGTTGTTAGACGATATATGTGATAGGATCGAAAGAAAAGCAGCGCTGCTCTCGGGTCAGCTTTCTCTATTCAAATCTTACCTTAATAACATTAGAATTATTCCACAAGACTGATGATATATCAGCTTCTAGAGCAAGGGTCGAAAACAGGCAGCCCGCAGGCCAAAACTGGCCAGGAAGGGATTTTTTTTGCCCCCAGGAATTCAGCAAAAAAAATGTTTAATTCGCTAAGACAAAAATCTGAATATACATCTCTCCGGTAAGAAGGGTGGGGTTATATGTTTCATGATTAACGACGATGATTGTTACGATGGTGTAATCGTAAAAACATACAGAAACTGAAGTCCTTTTGTTCACCTGACCTAGAATTCCTCACAATCAAATGCCTACCGTATTATCTCCTAAGAGAACTCTCCTCGGTTATTGTCACAGCAGTGTATATCCACCCTCAAACCAAGACAAAGACGGTCCTCAAGGAACTTCACTGGACTTTATGCAAACTGGAAACCATATATCCTGAGGCTGCATTTATTGTAGCTGGGGATTTTAATTTGAGAACTAATTTGAGAATAAGGCTCCCTAAATTCTATCAGCATATCGAACGCAGTACACGAGCGAGTAACACACTCTAACTTCCACGATGCATACAAGGCCCACCCCAGCCCTCTTTTTGGCAAATCTGATCATGACGCCATCTTGTTGCTCCCTTAATATAGGCAGAAACTAAAACAGGAAGCACCGCGCTTAGGTCTATCCAATGCTGGTCTGACCAATCGGATTCCACGCTTCAAGATTGTTTCGATCACGTGGACTGGGATGTGTTTAGGGTAGCCTCAGAGAATAACAATGAAGTATATGCTGACTCGGTGAGCGAGTTTATAAGGAAGTCTATAGGAGATGTTGTACCCACTGTGACTATTAAAACCTTCCCTAACTAGAAACTGTGGGTGGATGGCAGCATTCGTGCTAAACTGAAAGCACGTTCCACTGCATTTAATCATGGCAAGACAACTGGGAATATGGCTGAATACAAACAGTGTAGTTATTCCCTCCATAAGGCAATCAAACAAGCAAAGTGTCAGTATTGAGTCCAAGTGGAGTCGCAATTCAACAGCTCAAACACGAGACGTATATGTGGCAGGGTCTACAGACAATCACGGATTACAAACAGAAAACCAGCCCCGTCGTGGACATCGACGTCTTGCTTCCAGACAAACAAACACCTTCTTTGCCCGTTTTGAGGATAATACAGTGCCACTGATCCACTACCAAAGACTGTGGGCACTCCTTCTCTGTGGCCAACGTGAGTAAAACATTTACACATGTTAACCCTCGCAAGGCTGCCGGCCCAGACGGCATCCCTAGCCGCGTCCTCAGAGCATGCGCAGACCAGCTGGCTGGCTGGTGTTTACGGACATATTCAATCAATCCATATCCCAGTCTGCCTTTCCCCACATGCTTCAAGATGGCCACCATCATTCCCAAGAAAGCAAAGGTAACTGAACTAAATGACTATCGCCCCGTAGCACTCACTTCTGTCATCATGACGTGCTTTGAGAGACTAGTCAAGGATCATATTACCTCCACCCTACCTGTCACCCTAGACCCACTTCAATTTGCTTACCTCTCCAATAGGTCCACAGACGATGCAATCACCATTCCACTGCACACTGCCCTATCCCATCTGGACAAGAGCAATACCTATGTAAGAATGCTGTTCATTGACTACAGCTCAGCATTCAATAGTATAGAACCCTCAAAACTCAACCCCACCCTGTGCAATTGAGTCCTGGACTTCCTGACAGGTGATGAAGGTAGGAAACAACATCTCCGCTGATCCTCAACACTGGGGCCCCACAAGGGTGCGTTCTCATCCTCCTCCTGTACTCTCTGTTCACCCATGAATGCGTGGCCTCGCACGCCTCCAACTCAATCATCAAGATTGCATATGACACAACAGTGGTAGGCTTGATTACCAACAACGACGAGACGGCCTACAGGGAGGAGGTGAGGGCTCTCGGAGTGTGGTGTCAAGAAAATAACCTCTCACTCAATGTCAACAAAACAAGAGATGATCGTGGACTTCAGTAAATAACAAAGGGAGCACCCCCCTATCCACATTGATGGGACAGCAGTGGAGAAGGTGGAAAGTTTTAAGTTCCTCGGTGTACATATCACAGACAAACTGAAATGGTCCACCCACACGGACAGTGTGGTGAAGGCGCAACAGTGCCTCTTCAACCTCAGGAGGCTTAAAAAACGTGGCTTGAATTAAAAAACCATCACTAACTTTTACAGGTGCACAATTGAGAGCATCCAATTGTTTTACCACCTGGTACGGCAACTGCACTGCCCACAACCGCAGGTCTCTCCAGAGGGTGGTGCGTTCTGCACAACGCATCACCGGGGGAAAACTACCTGCCCTCCAGGATACCTACAACACCCGATGTCACAGGAAGGCAAAAAAGATAATCAAGGACAATAACCACCTGAGCAACTGCCTGTTCACCCCACTTCCATCCAGAAGGCGAGGTCAGTACAGGTGCATCAAAGCTGGGACTGAGAGATTGAAAAACAACTTCTATCTCAAAGCCATCAGATTGTTAAACAGCCATCACTAGCACAGAGAGGCGGCTTCCTACTTACAGACTTGATATCATTGGCCACTTTAATAAATGGAACCCTAGTCACTTTAATAATGGCACTTTAAGAATGTTTACATATCTCGCATTACTCATCTCATATGTATATACTGTATACTGTCTCCTTCACTATATATTCTATACTATACTATACTATTGCATCTTAGCCGCTCTGTCACTGCTCATCCATTTATTTTATATATTCTTATCCCATTCCTTTACTAGATTGTGTGTATTAGATTTTGTTGTGGAATTTTTGACCTGTTATTATCTGTTAGATACTGCTGCACTGTCGGATCTAGAAGCATAAGCATTTCGCTACACTCGCAATAACATCTGCTAACTATGTGTATGTGACCAATAACATTTGATTTGATAATGAAAGACATTGAGGCAAAGATGACAGGCCTAGTCGCAAACTAGAACTCAATTGATTGAACACAAAGTTTATTTCAATATGATTGAAATAGGTTATATGGGCCCATGTAGCCTATGTATATTTAAATGCAGTCATTTCGGTTTTCATTTTAAGCATAATTTTATCCTTTCTTTTATCCTTTTTGGTAATGATTGCAAATACTTTGACAACTTGTACAGTTGAAGTTGAAGGTTTACATACACCTTAGCCAAATACATTTCAACTCAGTTTTTCACAATTCCCGACATTTAATCAGAGTAAAAATTCCCTGTCTTAGGTCAGTTAAGATCACCACTTTATTTTAAGAATATGACATGTCAGAATAATAGTTGAGAGAATGATTAATTTCAGCTTTTATTTCTTTCATCACATTCCCAGTGGATCAGAAGTTCACATACACTCAATTAGTATTTGGTAGCGTTGCCTTTAAATTGTTTAACTTGGGTCAAACATTTCGGGCAGCCTTCCACAAGCTTCCCACAATAAGTTTGGTGAATTTTGGCCCATTCCTCCTGACAGAGCTGGTGTAAGGTTTGTAGGCCTCCGTGCTCGCACACGCTTTTTCAGTTCTGCCCACACATTTTCTATAGGATTGATGTCAGGGCTTTGTGATGGCGACTCCAAAACCTTGACTTTGTTGTCCTTAAGCCATTTAGCCACAACTTTGGAAGTATGCTTGGGGTCATTGTCCATTTGAAAGACCCATTTGCGTCCAAACCTTAACTTCCTGACTGATGTCTTGAGATGTTGCTTCAATATATCCACATAATCTTCTTGCCCCATGATTCCATCTATTTTGTGAAGTGTACCAGTCCCTCCTGCAGCAAAGCACCCCCACAACATTATGTCGCCACCCCCGTGCTTCACGATTGGGATGGTGTTCTTCGGCTTGCACGCCTTCCCTCTTTTTCCTCCAAACATAACGATGGTCATTATGGCCAAACAGTTCTATTTTTGTTTCATCAGACCAGAGGACATTTCTCCAAAAAGTACGATCTTTGTCCCCATGTGCAGTTACAAACCATAGTCTGTTTTTTTTTACGGCGGTTTTGGAGCAGTGGCTTCTTCCTTGCTGAACGGCCTTTCAGGTTATGTCGATATAGGACTCGTTTAACATTGGATATAGATACTTTTGTACCTGTTTCTGCCAGCATCTTCACAAGGTCCTTTGCTGTTGTTCTGGGATTGATTTGCACTTCTCGCACCAAAGTACGTTCATCTCTAGGAAACAGAACGCGTCTCCTTCCTGAGTGGCATGACAGCTGCTTGGTCCCATGGTGTTTATACTTGCGTACTGTTGTTTGTACAGAAGAATGTGGTACCTTCAGGCGTTTTAAAATTGCTCTCAAGGATGAACCAGACTTGTGGAGGTCTACAATTTTTTTTCCGAGGTCTTGGCTGATTTCTTTAGATTTTCCCCTGATGTCAAGCAGAGGCACCGAGTTTGAAGGTAGGCCTTGAAATACATCCACAGGTACACCTCCAATTGACTCAAATTATGTCAATTAGCCTATCAGAAGCTTCTAAAGCCATGACATCATTTTCTGGAAATTTCCAAGCTGTTTAAAGGCACAGTCAACTTAGTGTATGTAACCTTCTGACCCACTGGAATTGTGATACAGTGAATTATAAGTGAAATAATCTGTCTGTAAACAATTGTTGGAAAAAATGACTTGTGTCATGCACAAAGTAGATGTCCTACCTGACTTGCCAAAACTATAGTTTGTTAACAATACATTTGTGGAGTGGTTGAAATTTTAACGACTCCGACCTAAGTGCATGTTAACTTCCGACTTCAACTGTATGTGAAGTCAACTTCGTTCTGAAGTTATCGTCAGTCAGTCAGACAGATATACTCTTAGAAAAAGAGGTGCTATCTAAAACCTTGTGCTTCTACATCTGCATTGCTTGCTCTTTGGGGTTTTAGACTGAGTTTCTGTATAAGTACTTTGTGACATCTGCTAATGTAAAAAGCGCTTTATAAATACATTTGATTGATTTGATTGATTGGTTCATAATCTGTCCCCAAAGGAGAACCCTTTGAAGAACCCTTTTTGTTTGTAGGTAGAACCGTTTTTGGTTCCAGGTACAACCCTTTTGGGTTCCATGTAAAACCATTTCTACAGAGGGCATTATGTAGAACCAAAACGGGTTCTCCTATGGGGACAGCCAAAGAACAATTTTGGAACCCTTTTTTCTAAGAGTGCAAAGGTTTTTAAGAGCCACGTTACTAAGGAAGACTCTGGGAAACAACCCGGCTACTAAAGATACATCGTTAGAAGAGGTTCTGACGATGATCTAAACGCTACGAAGGCACTTGTAAAGCAGGCTCTGGCCTATATTAAATGATCCAACCTTGTTCTACTGAATAGCCTACGCCTACAACTCTAGCGTTCTTTAGTGGAGCCGAGATTTCTTTCTAAATACATCTAGCTACAACTTCGGCATGCATAAGCTGATCCAAACCTGCAGGGCCTTCTTAATAAAGCTACAACTTTGTCTGATGCAGCATTAGTTAATCCATTCCTGCTCTTGTGTTCACTGCATCAGACTTACTCAAGAGTTGTCTTTTCTAGATCCACAACATCAATCAGAAAGTATTGCGCAACACAGTGCTTTGCTGTGGATACATCAAGCTATAATGTAAGTGAAAGTGCAAAGTTCATAGGGCTGTAAAAAAAAAAAAATCACCCAGTGACAGTCAGGTCATTAACTAAAGGGCTTGCCAAATAAAAGCAGCGTTGGAAGTTATGGAAGTGCTCCTGGCTGTGAGTTTCCTGTGTGGAGCTGAGGCTGTGGATATAGGTTTCACAAGGGGTGGGATACGCTATGCAGCAACAGGTAAAAACATATGCAGCTCACACACCCGATGAAGCTAGATGAGGTTTCACCTGCCCTCAACCACAATGAGAGGAGTGAGAAACATGTCTTATATTTCAGATAATGCTAGTACCTATTGTTGGAAGACCCAACTGCTCCACAAAGGAAATGTGCTATTCAATACTCTAACCCAAGATCAAACAGCTGATGGAAAAACAAGTTTTATTAAGAATTAACTGTTGTCTCTTGAAATTATTTGTGTTACTTTGAAAGTAGAACATTACCGACATAAACTCCTTGCTGCTAGTTCTCACTACGGCCAATCAATTAGACCTGATATAGTCCTGCATATCCCTTCAACAGTGTATATGGTGCATTGGAACTTCTTCACTTGTTCTCTGGTCCAGGATCAGTTTTCTCCTCCTTGCCACAGTCTCCCTCAGATGAGCTCACTGACAAATTTCGCCCACATTTCTGGGGTTCTGCCTGAGAATTCCCAGCAGAATTCCTGTTCCCATCCCATTCCCACTCCACACGCCTGTGCAGAACCGATTTTTATAATTCCCTGGCTGCTTCCAGAGGGCTGGTGCAAGGTGAGAGCTTGGGAAAATGGTCTTCTGGAGACAAAGCGCAGCAGAGCAAATGATTTTGACCCCTACACACCCAAAGCCCGGCAACTGTGAGCATAAGCTAAGAGAGAACTCAAGAGAGATAAAACCTAAATAATAAAACAACACAGAGTGTAAGCCAAAAGAGAGCTCATAGAAAACTGAAACAAAATAGTTGTGCAGCAGGTTTTATTTATCCGTTATTTTACCAGGTAAGTTGACTGAGAACACGTTCTCATTTGCAGCAACAACATGGGGAATAGTTACAGGGGAGAGGAGGGGGATGAATGAGCCAATTGTAAACTGGGGATTATTAGGTGACCGTGATGGTTTGAGGGTCAGATTGGGAATTTAGCCAGGACACCGGGACGCCAGGACACCCCTACTCTTACGATAAGTGCCATGGGATCTTTATTGACCTCAGAGAGTCAGGACACCCGTTTAACGTCCCATCCAAGAGACGGCACCCTACACAGGGCAGTGTCCCCAATCACTGCCCTGGGGCATTGGGATATTTTTTTAGACCAGTGGAAAGAGTGCCTCCTACTGGCCCTCCAACACCACTTCCAGCAGCATCTGGTCTCCCATCCAAGGACTGACCAGGACCAACCCTGCTTAGCTTCAGAAGCAAGCCAGCAGTGGTACGCAGGGTGGTATGCTGCTGGCGATTTCCCCCCACATTTCCCCACAGGTAGTGTGATCTTGTTGGAGACAGACAGACACTGCAAGCGATCAAAGGCAGGATCAAAGGTGCCAATCTGCAGTGTGTGTCTACTGGCTAGACTACTAAAGCCAAGCTCATTAAGGTGTTACACCTGGGTGAATCTCCAGACATTCTTTGAATTCTCATCAAACAGTGGATCTGTAATTGTCAGCAGCATTCTTTTCAACAGTTTCTGTTTTCTGTTTTAAAAAAAAACTGTAATTAGAAGTTTGACATTATATTTGGTTTATTTGGATCTTTTAACTGAAACATTGGAATAGAAAGCGCTACAAATTGTGTCAAAAATAATAACTTAAGATGCCCCCTATTCTCCAAACAAGATGGTATATTCCATTAATTGTGGTAGTTGGAACAACCGAGAGCCAAAAGTAGGCTACATGTTTTATTATACATGGAATAATATTATTTTCCACCTTTACTGTGAGCCCAGCGCAGAGCATGGCCACAGCAGCCAAAGTCAACAAGCTGTGTCCTCGGTGTAGCCACACGAGAACGACCCTCTGGGTAGAGTTGCCAGTTCTGCTTCCAAACACACACATTCCTTCCAAACAAGAACGTGCCCAATACTCTAATTCTCCCTCTGTGGCGGTGGTGGCGAAAGGGACTGAAGCCCAGGAAAAAAAGTGTGCGTGTGTGTGTGTCCGCACATGTGTGTGTGAGACACTGCCAGTAGACACACAGGCTGCAGAGTTGCCCAGAGCCAGCCAACAACATTGGGGTTTGGATGGGCCACATTATGACTGGTTAGCTCTTCTACCCCACATCTAACAGGGTGCTGTACAGACTTACCTGACTCTGCCTTCTTTCCCCTGGTAGGCTACGCTACAGTACTACTGTAATGCACTGTAGTTACTCTATGCAAACAAAACAGCAGGGAAGCGATATTAGCTGTCATGTCTTGTTAAATGATCTAATTGAAATCACAGCACCAATTTCCCCACAGCCACAGTCTGTCTTCCTTTTACTGCATGCTTCAACACAGCACTGAGGCACTGAGTCGCTGTGGAACTTAACAGGCTACGCTGTCCTGACAGTATTTTGATATGGTCTTGGATGGTGTGTGTGCATGCGTGAGTGCATGCCTGCATGCATGTATGTGTATGGTGAGTGTGGGCTACAGATCAAGCCTTAGTGTGATAATGACTAAAGCTTTAGGCTCGCCCTACCTCTCAGACAATACACCAGAGCACATCAGGAATTCCTTCACTAACACCGCAGGACACATTCGGACTGTGTCGCCATGGTAACCACAGCAGCTTGTCCATGGCAGCAGTCTGTGGGCCCCAGTAGGTTCCTGTAATAGGGCGATATGGCCATGTCCTGCTCAAAGACCTGCTGTCACTGTTCTAAACTCAGAATAATGGACCTCTGGTGAGAGGGGACACGTCACATATGTCACACACACACTATAAATGCATCGCATAACCCTACTGCTTGCGAAGAGACAGCTTGCTCTGTCATTGACGAAGTCCCAGTGGGCACCGATGATAACAATTTAGGACTTTTGGCCCAGCACTGTTATGACTCAACACATGTGATACACAGAGATTAATTTATCCAATACAAGATGGTTTCACAAACTAGCTAGGATTCAATTGTGACATATGACACAGTTGACACGATATTAAACATCTGTCTTTTGAGTTCCTTGAAAAAGAGGTTTACAATGTCGCTGTATTGAGAAAACATTCTCCAAACATCTACTGGGATTTGAGACTGCACGAACTCTTTCATTTGCCTTTTGGTTTTATGTCTGTGTGTGTGTGTGTGTGTGTGTGTGTGTGTGTGTGTGTGTGTGTGTGTGTGTGTGTGTGTGTGTGTGTGAATGATTGAGTAAGTGTCTGGCTGGGGAAACCTAAATCTACAAAGGGAAGCAGCGAGCAGCATTGCGCCACATAGAGTCATCCTGCTATTCTCTTTCTCCACTCCAGAGACTGTTAACAGCCCTTCCAATCAAACAGCGCAGTATGTCTGATAACAACAAATAAGGGGTTCTTGCTCCCCAACAGTCCTGACTTACTACAGGATTATAGGTAATTTAGTACCATGACCTCTGTAGCTCAGTTGGTAGAGCATGGCACTTGTAACGCCAGTATAGTGGGTTTGATTCCTGGGACCCATACTTAAAATGCATGCATGACTGTATATCACTCTGGATAAAAACTTCTGCTAACTGGCAAATTATATATATATTATGTTACAAACCAAAACAGAAAAACAGACTCTCTCTCACTAACGGACTACAGTACTTCTCACCACAGAACAAAAGGCACTCTTGAAACAGTACAAAAGTGCCCTGCAGTACAGAACTCCTGGTTGAATTAACTAAAGAGATAATCAAGACCTTTGAAATATCAAACTAGCTATCATGACCACAAAAGAGCAACCCACTGGGCACACACTGGTTGAATCAACGTAAACTTAACATTAGATTGTCTTCTGTGCCCAATGGGAAGACTCATGACATGTCTGATGGAACTCCAGTTGTCAATATCCCACAAAAATCCAGTTGTTTATGAAGGAACATAGAAAAGCAAATGGAACGTTGCGCAGTAGGAATTAGTGAGGACCTGGGGGAGGTCAAAACCATTTAAGATTATGAATGATAGCTATCTTTTAAAAGCAAGTCCTGTAAAAACTCTGGAGAGGTTCCTGGTAAACTGTATGCCATGACATCACACATAGCTTTCTATGTCTCTCGTACATCTTTCAAACCAATACGTTTTTCGTCTACTTTTCTTTATATATGTACTGTATTGCCAGCGACAAACCCTATACTTTTATTTCCACTAACCGACCTAGTCATGATTGAGGTAAAGGTCAGGCACTGACGTTGGGCGATTAGGCCTGGCTCACAGTCTGCGTTCCAATTCAACCCAAAGGTTTTTGATGGAGTTGAGGACAGGGCTCTGTGCAGGCCAGTCAAGTTCTTCCACACCGATCTCAACAAACCATTTCTGTATGGACCTCACTTTGTGCACGGGGGCATTGTCATGCTGAAACAGGAAAGGGCCTTCCCCAAACTGTTGACACAAAGTTGGAGGAACAGAATCGTCAAGAATGTCATTGCATGCTGTAATGTTAAAATTTCCTTTCACTGGAACTAAGGGGCCTAAGTCGAACCATGAAAAACAGTCTCAGACCATCATTCCTCCTCCACCAAACTTTACAGTTGGCCCTAGGCATTGGGGCAGGTAGCGCTCTCCTGGCATCCGCCAAACCCAGAGTCGTCCATCTGACTGCCAGATTGTGAAGCGTGATTCATCACTCCAGAGAACGCGTTACCACGGACCCAGATTCCAATAGTGGTGAGCTTTACACCATTCCAGCTGACGCTTGGCATTGCACATGGTGATCTTAGGCTTGTGTGTGTCTGCTCGGCCATGGAAACCCATTTCATGAAGCTCCCAACGAACAGTTCTTGTGCTGACTTTGCCTCCAGAGAAAGTTTGGAACTCACCACTTAGCTCCTAGACATTTCCACTTCACAATAACAACACTTCCAGTTGACCGGGGCACCTCTATTAAATTTGATGAACCGACTTGTTGGGAAGGTGGCATCCTATGACGGTGCCATGTTGAAAGTCACTGAGCTCTTTAGTAAGGCCATTCTACTGCCAATATTTTCATTCAGTCCAGCTTTCCTTGAGGAAGCCCCCAACTGGTGTTATGGTAATTGTATTGTGTAGCAGCATTGTTAACTTCAGTTCACCCTACTTCTCCAGCCACCATTGTTTCCACCAAACAGTTTATATCGCAACAAACTCTTGTGCTATACTACCCAGAGCTTACCTTCACAGGTTTAATGAAAAGTCAACAGAGTAGCTACCTCTTCCTCCAGAGAGAGAATGAGATGCACAGCCAGGGCTGAACTGCTCTCTCTCTTGCTCCCTTGCTCTCTCTCTCTCTCGCTCTCTCTCTCTCGTACAGTAGAGTTCAGTACAGTACAGTAAAGTAGAGTATTGTTCAGTACAGTACAGTACTTTATTGTACTCAACTCTAGTGTGCTCTACTGTGTATTGTACTGAATTCTACTCCACTCTACTCTACTGTACAGTACTGAACTATACACTACTTGTTTTTACTGTACTGAACTATACTGTGCTTTTCTTTTCTTTACAATACTGTACTCTACTGTGCTCTACTGTACTGTACTGTACTGTACTGTGCTGTCCAAACTTGTGAAACATAGACGTCTATGATTGGTTTTTCAGAAAGATGATTTTTCTGGAAGATGTGTTCTAAGATGTGTTCTAAGACCCCCTTTTCATCTGTTTGACCAGAAATCAAAGCCCTTGCTTATTCTTAATTTCTAGGATGGAAAATTGTATATATATTTTTTTATACATGCCTTAATAATTAAAAAAATAAAATTAGACACAGCTTTCATTTGATACCCAATTTGACATGCTCATACGAACTTTACATGTTGGTGGTCAAAGTACTATCAAAGTACTGTACAAACATATACAAAAGCACACGTGAAAACACACAAGCTCACATGCATGCATTGCACACAGCCACACACACCCACATCTGCATTAACCCCCTTTTTATTTGCACTGACTCTATGCACACTCACTGAACTCTGTTTATTGACGCCACACACGCACACACGCACGCACGCACACACACACACACACACAGTACTCTGCTGCTACTCTGTTTATTATCTGTCCTGATTGCCAAGTCACTTTTACCCCTACCTACATGTACATAATATTACCTCAATTACCTCGTACCCCCAGCACATTGACTCAATTGACTGTTTTATTCTGTTACAAATCCCATGAAAATGTTTAGAAAATGTTTCTGATTTGATTTGACATATACGCATACAACCGACACAAAGATACTATACCTGTGCATAGTGTGTGGAGTTCAAAATATACAAAACAGTCAAACTTACAATAAATACACCTTAAATATGCATTTTACTGTTTCAGTCCCATAGTAAAAAAAAAAGATTCACAGAAAGTACAAAAGGAAATCCCCCCAAACCAAAACACATACACACACAGTTAACACACACTGTTTAAAGGCTCATTTTGCCATACCTTTCTCAGCTGGATGAGCCCTGTAGAAGTGCTCTTGCACTGGTTTTTCATTTTGTGAAATCTGACACTGGATGAGGCAGCATTCACTCGCATGATTTCCTTTAGATCAAAATGTCATTTATCCCCTTTCTCCTTCGGTTTTACACCCCTACCCCTGCCTCCGAGCTGCTCTCTCACTTAACATAGCCCCTTGCCTCTTCTTCCAAGCAGCCAAAGAGCTTCTCCAAGTTTCTCCACAAACTTGTTTGAAAAAGGACTAGGCAGTCCCTCCCCTTTCAGCCTAAATGTTTTCAGTTATTCTCTCTCAAACACTCACTCGGACTATCTTCTCTTTCAATGATGTTGCCTCTCTCTCTCTCAAACTTTCCCACCCCTCCTCTCATGGCCCCCTCCCTCCCTCTCTATAGTACCTCCCTCCCTCCCTATAGTACCTCCCTCCCTCCTCCTCTCCATTTCCATCATCAGCTCAACCCATACCCCCAACCCCCCCACCGCTGAACTAATCTGCAGCTGGCTGGGAGAATGAAGCCCTGGTTTCCAGGGAAACGGAGTGTCCTGCTCAAAGGAGGAATGGAGCAGGAAGGGGCAAAACTGAGAATAACTGAAAACATAAATAAGGGCCTCCTCCGGGAGCCAATTAAAAGCTCTGAAGGGCCTCTCTTCCTCTCTTTGAGGGGACAGTGGGGGCTTGGCTTTCCTGCCCTCCACTGTCTTTATCTCTTATAGTAGCTTTTATTTACTGACCAGTGACCAGTCCACAAACCACCCAATAGAACCACAGCAGCAACATGTGTTTAATGCAATATGTTTTGGTAGCTACAAATGGCCCGTTGTTCCTCTGCCCTAACATGGGATGGCAATGTTTTGGTTGATTTCCAGTAATTCAGTAATTGCAGGTGAATTAATGGTTTTAAAGATAGTTTATAGTTACCTCACTAGATGACTGACACATGAGACTCCCACTGTCTCAGAAAAAAAAGAGAGACAGATTGAGTGAAAATGTAAGTTAGATGTGAGTCTGACATTTTGATGACAATTAAGGCTAATAAAGGCATAGGAGTGTATTTTTATTGTATCTGTAAAACATAACTACTTGTTTGGTTCAGCGGAGGCTGCTGAGGGGAAGACAGCTCCCGATAATGGCTGGAATGGAGTCAATGGAATGAAATCAAACACATCAAAGACATGGTTTCCATGTGGTTGGTACCCTTCCATCCTCCCCTCAGCAGCCTCCACTGGTGTGGTTATAGTCTCGCTGGGTTCTCACTGAGAGAGTTCAATGAGTTGAACTAGACTACCTTACCCTTTCCTAGGCTACCCTTCACAAATATCAGTGACTCCAACATGGCATAGAACCACAGCAACAAACTCTGTGACCTTCAGGGCCAAGGTCTGACCTCTCCATTTGAAGTGCAGGAGAGATTTGAAAAGCCTGCATTTCCCCATCAATGGCTGAGGGGACAGGATGGTGGCAATAACATCTGTTTGGCATTTCTCCAAAATTTTGTGTGGATAGATCCCCATTTCCTTGTCCTCTCTACTCAACAGCTGGGATGTGGAGGCCCTCTGTCCAGAGACACGCACCATGACTAGGAATGATACTATCAGTTTTTGATAGATGAAGCCCTATCGATGACAACATGTTCAATTAAATAATTGATCTAATGATAATGCAAACACTTGGACAGCTATTCTAAGCACTGAAACCATTGTCTGTATCTCACCTTCTCCTCTGTCTCCCTCTTTTGGACAACCCAACAACTGCACAGTGAATGTGTGAATTCCTGCACAAAACATATGTATTTGATAAAAAGTTTTTTAAAAACGTAAAAACCTAAGCTTAATGTATTGAAATAACTTGATCATGTTGGGGGAATATTACCTCACGGGGAGTTTTCCCCAACCCATTACATTATTATATGGATGTGGCTGTTTTTTTATTAGGTGCCTATCGCTTTAAGACGTCGGCATCTGGGGTGCAATCATTACGCAAAACAGTTGCAAACGTGAAACGAAAACTAGCGTTTCTATTGACAGATTCGGCTAGGTCCCGCCCTGTTTGATGAACCTATCCAATAGAAACGCTAGTTACTGTTGCACAATAAAACTTTTGCAACTATTTGGATAAATGATTACACCCCTGTAAAGTGACGTAGACACCCGGAAGTTCCCGTTGTTTTGCAATTATGTTTTCAATGAAAATATATATGCTAGTTGAGGTTGATATCTTCTATTGAATGATTTGATAATATATTAGCTAGGGTTGAGCGTGCTGCATGTTGACTGAAGAAAGGACATGACAGTTTGATTGGTCACGTACTCATTTTGAGGTAATATGTGTTTACATGGCAATAGACTAGTCATATTACTCGTAGCTAAGCAAGCCTCTGTATCACAGTTCAGCTATATAGCCTAGGCTTAATGACTGTAGCCCCTTAAATTAATGTCAAAATATACCTTGCAGTCCTTTGATACTAGCTAGTTGAACTTACTTGGAATTCTTCTTGATTTGCAGTGGGACATGTTTTCAAAGAGGACATAGGTGGGCTATGTCTGTCCTCAGCTATGACGCATCTGTGGAATTGTGAGCAAGCAGTTCGAAGGGGCAAGGATTGGAAGCCAATTATCAATATCTGTCAGCAATTGAAGCTGTAATGTGGATAACTTCCAAACAGTAATAGCTATGTTTAGTCACTATTGTGAAAACTTGTGGACAATGTTTTATCTATAATTTTAGACTTTTTCAAATCTACTTTTTAAATTACGTGTTAGCGATATTATCATCATAGTTATGGCTGCATTGAGTGCCAGAAGCTTCCTCTTAAACCTAAGGTACACCGTCCATAGAGTTGGAAGTTCTGTAAGAGTCCGACTCATACCTAGCACCAGAACATGTCTTGTCAAAAGAGGCCAGATTTTAACCCAGATGCCAAAAGTCACCCTGCTGTGCTGGGGAGCAGTGAATGCCACATCCTGTATGGCAAGATGCCAAGAGGCCTCCCTGGCACCCCAGACTACAGAGAGGAAGTCTGTAGCCAAAGTCCAGGTGCACAAGCTGGTGTTCTTCTTGCGCCTAAGCCTGCGCGCCCTGGTGTTACTCCTGAAGTTCGGCCCGCTCCTGTTGCTCTATCCTCTGACTGTCATCTCCTCTTACTGGGCCTCTCGCTGGCTGGATGCCCTGCTGTGGGTCACTGAGACCTCTGGTCCTACCTACATTAAGCTGGGCCAGTGGGCCAGCACACGCAGGGACATCTTCTCCCAGGACTTCTGTGAATGTTTTTCCAGGCTGCACGTGCGTGTGCGTCCCCACTGCTGGGCCCACACCAAGCAGTGTCTGCGCCGAGCATTCGGGGAGGGCTGGAGGAGGCTGTTTGTGTTTGAGAGCAGGGAGCCTGTAGGGTCAGGATGCGTGGCTCAGGTGTACCGGGGATGGGCCAGGGTGGACAGCGTGGAAGACACAGCCTTCCAGGCCCTGGTGGAGGAGATGGAGAGAGAGGATATGCTGGAGGCCTGGGAGATCCTGGGACTAAAGGGTGTCCTGGGGACTTTTAGGGGGCTGTGGAAGGGGAAAGAGGAGGACGAGGGCCATCATGAAACCAGGGAGAGGAGCTACACAGACGCCCCTAATGGGGACGGTACAGAGAAAGAGCATCTGATTCCTGTAGCTATTAAGGTGGGTATCAATCAACATGAGGGAAAGTATATTTTTTGACTGAGGAGCCTCCAGAATAAGCTGGTCTGTGGCTTATTGACAACTATCTCCTGTTAGAGAGACAAGGCAACCTCCAAAGTGTTCCAAGCAGAGGACTGTATTGACAGAATGGGAATGTACATGGATAACTGACAGCACAAGTAGAGCAACAAGGCTATAACCAAGGGAAGGACTGAATGGAAATCTACGCAGTGCATTCAGACTAGAGGTCGACCGATTAATCGGAATGGCCGATTTAATTAGGGCCGATTTTGTTTTCATAACAATCGGAAATCGGTCATTTAACGAACCTTCATTTAACAAAGTCAGTTAAGAACACATTCTTATTATTTTTTACACCTTTATTTAAACTTTATTTAACTAGGCAAGTCCATTAAGAACGCATTCTTATTTTCAATGACGGCCTAGGAACGGTGGGTTAACTGCCTTGTTCAGGGGCAGAACAAGATTTTTACCTTGTCAGCTCAGGGATTCAATCTTGCAACCTTACAGTTAACTAGTCCAACGCTCTAACCACCTGCCTCTCATTGCACTCCACTGTTACGTGAATGCAGTAAGCCAAGGTAAGTTGCTAGCTAGCATTAAACTTATCTTATAAAAAAACAATCAATCATAATTACTAGTTAACTACACATGGTTGATTATATTACTAGATATTATCTAGCGTGTCCTGCGTTGCATATAATCTGACAAAGCATACAAGTATCTGACTGAGCGGTGGTAGGCAGAAGCAGGCGCGTAAACATTCATTCAAACAGCACTTTTGTGCGTTTTGCCAGCAGCTCTTCGTTGTGCGTCAAGCATTGCGCTGTTTATGACTTCAAGCCTATCAACTCCCGAGATGAGGCTGGTGTAACCGAAGTGAAATGGCTAGCTAGTTAGCGCGCGCTAACTAGAGGGACGGAAGCTATACTGTTCCACTGGCAATACTAAAGTGCCTATAAGAACATCCAATAGTCAAAGGTTAATGAAATACAAATGGTATAGAGGGAAATAGTCCTATAATTCCTATAATAACTACAACCTAAAACGTCTTACCTGGGAATATTGAAGACTCATGTTAAAAGGAACCACCAGCTTTCACATATTCTCATGTTCTGAGCAAGGAACTGAAACGTTAGCTTTCTTACATGGCACATATTGCATTTTTACTTTCTTCTCCAACACTTTGTTTTTGCATTATTTAAACCAAATTGAACAAGTTTCATTATTTCACAGGATTTTATTGATGTATTATATTAAGTTAAAATAAGTGTTCATTCAGTATTGTTGTAATTGTCATTATTACAAACAACAACAAAAAAAGTCGGCCGATTAATCGGTATTGTCTTTTTTGGTCTTCCAATTTTCGGTATCGGCGTTGAAAAATCATAATCGGTTGACCTCTAATTCAGACCCCTTGACTTTTTCCACATTTCGTTACTTTACAGCCTTATTCTAAAATGGATTCCATTGTTTGTTTTTTTCCCATTTATCAGTCTCCACACAATACCCCATAATGACAAAGCAAAAATAGGTTTTTAGAAATGTTTGCAAATGTACTAAAAATGTGCATACGTATTCAGACACTTTACTCAGTACTTTGTTGAAGCACATTTGGCAGCGATTAAAGTCTTGAGTATGACGCTACAAGCTTGGCACAACTGTATTTGGGGAGTTTGTCCCATTGTTCTCCTCAAGCGCTGTCAGGTTGGATGGGGAGCATTGCTGTACAGCTATTTTCAGGTTTCTCCAGAGATGTTCGATTGGGTTTAAGTCTGAGCTCTGGCTGGGCCACTCAAGGACATTCAGAGACTTTTTCCGAAGCCACTCCTGTGTTGACTTGGCTGTGTGGTTAGGGTTGTTGTCCTGTTGGAAGGTGAACCTTCGCCCCAGTCTGAAGTCCTGAGCGCTCTTAAGGAGGTTTTCATCAAGGATCTCTCTGTACTTTGCTCCGTTCACCTTTCCCTCGATCCTGACAAGTCTCCCAGTCGCTGCTGCTGAAAAATATCCACATAGCATGATGCTGCCACCACCATGCTTCACCGTAGGGATGGTGCCAGGTTACCTCCAGACATGACGCTTGATATTCAGGCCAAAGATTTCAATCTTGGTTTCATCAGATGAGAGAATCTTGTTTCTCATGGTCTGAAAGTCCTTCAGTTGCCTTTTGGCAAACTCTAAGCGGGCTGTCATGTGCTTCCTTCTGGCCACTCCACCATAAAAGCCTGATTGGTGGAGTGTTGCAGAGAATGTTGTTATTCTGGAAGGTTGTCCCATCTCCACAGAGGAACTCTGGAGCTCTGTTAGTGACCATCAGGTTCTTGGTCACCTCCATGACCAAGGCCCTTCTGCCCGATTGCTCAGTTTGGCCGGCGGACACCTCTAGGAAGAGTCTTGGTGGTTCCAAACATCTTCCATTTAAGAATGATTGAGACCACTGTGTTCTTGGGGACCTTCAATGCTGCAGGCATTTTTTGGTACCCCCAGATCTGTGCCTTGACACAATCCTGTCTCGGAGCTCTACAGACAATTCATTCGACCTCATGGCTTGGTTTTTGCTCCGACATGTGCTGTGAACTATAGACTGGTGTGTGCCTTTCCAAATCATGTCCAATCAATTGAATTTACCACAGGTGGATTCCAATCAAGTTATAGAAACATCTCAATGATGATCAATGGAAACAGGACGCACCGGAGCTCCATTTTGAGTCTCATAGCAAAGGGTCTGAATACTTTTATAAATAAGGTATTTCTGTGTTCATTTTTTATACATGTGCAAAAATTCTAAAAACCTGTTTTCGCTTTGTCATTATGGGGTATTGTGTGTAGATTGAGGAAAAAATACATGTAATCAATTTTAGAATAAGGCTGTAATTTCACGATGTGGAAAAATTCAAGGGGTCTGCTTTCCGAATGCACTGTATGCTCCTTGCACATATTACAATACAGCTATACATAAAGGCAGCATACAACAATTGTGTTGAGGAGAGACTGACTGCATCACTTTAAAAAAAATGTACGCACTTTTTCTCCCCAATTTTGTGATATTCATTTGCAATCTAATTCCGATCTTGTCTCATCGCTGCAACTCCTCAATGGGCTCGGGAGAGGTGAAGGTCGAGTCATGTGTCCTCCGAAACATGATCCGCCAAACCGCGCTTCTTAACACCCGCCCGCTTTACCCGGAAGCCAGCTGCACCAATGTGTCGGTGGAAACACTGTTCAACTGACGACCGAAGTCAGCCTGCAGGCGCCCGGCCCACCACAAGGAGTTGCTAGGAGCACGATGAGCCAAGTAAAGCACCCCCGGCCAAATCCTCCCCTAACCCGAATGACGCTGGGCCAATTGTGCCTGGGATCGAAGCCTTGTCTGTAATGACCCCTCAAGATCACTTCATTTTTTAAACCAGGTTTGCTGTTCATTTGAGCAATATGAGAAGGTAGGGAGTTTCATGCAATAATGGCTCTATATAATACTGTACACTTTCTTGAATTTGTTCTGGATTTGGGGACTGTGAAAAGACCCCTGGTGGCATGTCTGGTTGGTGTGTGTGTCAGAGCTGTGTGTAAGTTGACTATGCAAACAATTTGAAATTTGCAACACGTTTCTTAACAAAACGGATAAAGCAACACCTCATGGCACAATGCCACTCTCCCCTATTTGACCAAGATAGTTTGTGTGTATGTAGGTTACTTGTGCCATTGTTTCTGTAGTTAGAAACAGAAAAGATTAGCATTCCTGAAACAATATTTTGTTGAAATATCATTGGATCTAATTGATTGCACCTAAATTGGCTATTTTAATTTATTGGATTAATATAATCGGCAAATATAGTACCTAACATCCAATTTGGACAATATTGTTCCTAACAATGAGTAATAAATTAAGAATCCAATGACATGGTCAAATGCCACCCACAGACACCCAACCCCAACCACCAGTATACCGTATCAGTTATCTATGTCTGACAAGTAGTATACAGTTTAGAGGTCGACCAATTTATGATTTTTCAATACCGATACCGATAATTGGAGGCCCAAAAAAAGCAGATACCGATTAATCGGACAATTTTCTTTCAAATGTATTTGTAATAATGACAATTACAACAATACTGAATGAACACTTATTTTAACTTAATAAATAAAATCAATCAATAAAATCAATTTAACCTCAAATAATGAAACATGTTCAATTGGGTTTAATTAATGCAAAAACAAAGTGTTGGAGAAGAAAGTAAAAGTGCAATATGTGCCATATAAGAAAGCTAACGTTTAAGTTCCTTGCTCAGAACATGAGAACATATGAAAGCTGGTGGTTCCTTTTAACAGAAGTCTTCAATATTCCCAGGTAAGAAATTTAGTAGTTATTATAGGAATTATAGGACTATTTCTCTCTATACCATTTGTATTTCATTAACCTTTGACTATTGGATGTTCTTATAGGCACTTTAGTATTGCCAGTGTAACAGTATAGCTTCCATCCCTCTCCTCGCCCCTACCTGGGCTCGAACCAGGAACACATCGACAACAACCACACTCGAAGCAGCATTACCCTTGTAGAGCAAGGGGAACAACCACTCCAAGTCTCAGAGCGAGTGACGTTTGAAACGCTATTAGCTCGCACCCCGCTAACTAGCTAGCTATTTCACATCGGTTACACCAGCCTCATCTCGGGAGTTGATGGGATTGAAGTCATAAACAGCGCAATGCTTTAAGCACAGCGAAACGTATGAAAGTGCTGTTTGAATGAATGCTTACGAGCCTGCTGCTGCCTACCACTGCTCAGTCAGACTGCTCTATCAAATCATAGACTTAATTATAACATAATAAAACATAGTAATACGAGTCGTAGGTTATTAATATGGTCGAATCCAGAAACTATCATCTCGAAAACAAGACGTTTATTCTTTCATTGAATTACGGAACCCGTATTTTATCTAACGGGTGGCATCCATAAGTCTAAATATTCCTGTTACATTGCACACCCTTCAATGTTATGTCATAATTATGTAAACTTCTGGCAAATTAGGTGGCCCAAAATGTTGCATATACACGGACTCTGCGTGCAATGAACGCAAGCGAAGTGACACAATTTCAACTGATTAATATTGCCTGCTAACCTGGATTTCTTTTAGCTAAATATGCAGGTTTAGAAATATATACTTCATATATACTTCTGTGTATTGATTTTAAGAAAGGCATTGATGTTTATGGTTAGGTACACGTTGGAGCAACGATACGCACCACATTGTTTATATGCAACGGAGGACACGCTAGATAAACGAGTAATATCATCAACATGTGTAGTTAACTAGTGAGTATTATTATTTTTTATTTTACCTTTATTTAACCAGGTAGGCTAGTTGAGAACAAGTTCTCATTTGCGACCTGGCCAAGATAAAGCATAGCAGTGTCAGCAGACAACACAGAGTTACACATGGAGTAAACAATTAACAAGTCAATAACACAGTAGAAAAAAAGAGAGTCTATATACATTGTGTGCAAAAGGCATGAGAAGGTAGGCGGATAATTACAATTTTGCAGATTAACACTGGAGTGATAAATGATCAGATGGTCATGTACAGGTAGAGATATTGGTGTGCAAAAGAGCAGAAAAGTAAATAAATATAAACAGTATGGGGATGATGTAGGTAAAATTGGGTGGGCTATTTACCGATAGACTATGTACAGCTGCAGCGATCGGTTAGCTGCTCAGATAGGGTAGGTAAAATTGGTTGGGCTATTTACCGATAGACTATGTACAGCTGCAGCGATCGGTTAGCTGCTCAGATAGCAGATGTTTGTTGTTGGTGAGGGAGATAAAAGTCTCCAACTTCAGCGATTTTTGCAATTCGTTCCAGTCACAGGCAGCAGAGAACTGGAAGGAAAGGCGGCCAAATGAGGTGTTGGCTTTAGGGATGATCAGTGAGATACACCTGCTGGAGCGCGTGCTACGGGTGGGTGTTGCCATCGTGACCAGTGAACTGAGATAAGGCGGAGCTTTACCTAGCATGGACTTGTAGATGACCTGGAGCCAGTGGGTCTGGCGACGAATATGTAGCGAGGGCCAGCCGACTAGAGCATACAGGTCGCAGTGGTGGGTGGTATAAGGTGCTTTAGTAACAAAACGGATGGCACTGTGATAAACTGCATCCAGTTTGCTGAGTAGAGTATTGGAAGCTATTTTGTAGATGACATCGCCGAAGTCGAGGATCGGTAGGATAGTCAGTTTTACTAAGGTAAGTTTTGCGGCGTGAGTGAAGGAGGCTTTGTTGTGGAATAGAAAGCCGATTCTAGATTTGATTTTAGATTGGAGATGTTTGATATGAGTCTGGAAGGAGAGTTTACAGTCTAGCCAGACACCTAGGTACTTATAGATGTCCACATATTCTAGGTCGGAACCATCCAGGGTGGTGATGCTAGTCGGGCGTGCGGGTGCAGGCAGCGAACGGTTGAAAAGCATGCATTTGGTTTTACTAGCGTTTAAGAGCAGTTGGAGGCCACGGAAGGAGTGTTGTATGGCATTGAAGCTCGTTTGGAGGTTAGATAGCACAGTGTCTAAGGACGGGCCGGAAGTATACAGAATGGTGTCGTCTGCGTAGAGGTGGATCAGGGAATGATTGATAGATTTTTATAAATTAAGTTTAATGCTAGCTAGCAACTTACCTTGGCTTCTACTGCATTCGCGTAACAGGCAGGCAGGCTCCTCATGGAGTGCAATGAAATCAGGTGGTTAGAGCGTTGAACTAGTTAACTGTAAGGTTGCAAGATTGAATCCCCCGAGCTGACGAGGTAAAAATCTGTTGTTGTGCCCCTGAACAAGGCAGTTAACCCACCGTTCCTAGGCCGTCATTGACACTAAGAATGTGTTCTTAACTGACTTGCCTAGTTAAATAATGGTGTAAAAAAAATAAAAATGGCCAAATTGGTGTCCAAAAATACAGATTTCCGATTGTTATGAAAACTTGAAATTGGCCCTAATTAATCGGCCATTAAGATTAATCGGTCAACCTCTAATACAGTTGAAGTCGGAAGTTTACATACACCTTAGCCAAATACATTTAAATCAGTTTTTCACAATTCCTGACATTTAATCCTTGTAAGAATTCCCTTAGGTCAGTTAGGATCACCACTTTATTTTAAGAATGTGAAATGTAGGAATAATAGTAGAGAATAATATATTTCAGCTTTTATTTCTTTAATCACATTCCCAGTGGGTCAGAAGTTTACATACACTCAATTAGTATTTGGTAGCATTGCCTTTAAATTGTTTAACTTGGGTCAAACATTTCGGGTAGCCTTCCACAAGCTTCCCACAATAAGTTGGGTGAGTTTTGGCACATTCCTCCTGACAGAGCTGGTGTAACTGAGTCAGGTTTGTGGGCCTCCTTGCTCGCACACGCTTTTTCAGTTCTGCCCACAAATGTTCTATAGGATTGATGTCAGGGCTTGGTGATGGCCACTCCAATACCTTGACTTTGTTGTCCTTTAGCCATTTTGCAACAACTTTGGAAGTCTGCTTGGGGTCATTGTCCATTTGGAAGATTCCATTTGCGACCAAGCTTTAACTTCCTGACTGATGTCTTTAGATGTTGCTTCAATGTATCCACATAATCTTCCTGCCTCATGATGCCATCTATTTTGTGAAGTGCATCAGTCCCTCCTACAGCAAAGCACCCCCACAACATGATGCTGCCACCCCGTGTTTTACGGTTGGAATGTTGTTCTTCAGCTTGCAAGCCTCCCCCTTTTTCCTCCAAACATAATGATGGTCATTATGACCAAACAATATTTTTTTTGTTTCATCAGACCAGAGGACATTTCTCCAAAAAGTACGATCTTTGTCCCCATGTGCAGTTGCAAACCGTAGTTTGGCTTTTTTAATGGCGGTTTTGGAGCAGTGGCTTCTTCCTTGCTGAGCGGCCTTTCAGCTTATTTTGAAATATGACTCGTTTTACTGTGGATATAGATACTTTTGTACCGGTTTCCTCCAGCATCTTCACAAGGTCCTTTGCTGTTGTTCTGGAATTGATTTGCACTTTTCGCACTAAAGTACGTTCATCTCTAGGAGACAAAACGCTTCTCCTTCCTGAGCGGTATGACAGCTGCGTGGTCCCATGGTGTTTATACTTGCGTACTATTGTTTGTACAGATTTGGAAATTGCTCCCAAGGATGAACCAGACTTGTGGAGGTCTACATTTTTTTCCCTGAGGTCTTGGCTGACTTCTTTTGATTTTCCCTTGATGTCAAGCAATTGCTTTCATGGAGGACTGTCTTGACTTCAGGATGACCACACAATTTATTTTCATCATGAGCAAAAGCTATTGGTTTTCTACCTAAACCTGCAAATGGTTAATTGAACAGGGAAAAAAACAACACTTGATTCACAGGGAATACATTACATAGGATGAAAAAGCAATACCCATATTACTTGTCAGATATAGAGAACTGATACTGTATGGCTTTTGACCATTTTATTGGATTCCTCACGTCTTACTCAGGTAGGAAAAATGTTGGTTCAAATCAGATTTTGGGTACTATATTTGAATATTATGTGAATCCAAATAATTTTAAAAGGGCCAATTTGGATGCAATCAATTAGCTTAATTTCTCAGAGATCAAATTACATCTGAACAAAATAATGTTTCAGGAATGCTAATCTTATCTGTTTCTAACTACAGAAACAATTTCAGCACAATCTGAGATTGGGGGGGGGGGGGGTGTTTTTGAATTGACATGGAAGGACTCTAGGGCCAGAGGTGTGAAGGGCCAGTTTACTACCCATAACCTAGGCTCTAGAGGGGAAGGGGAGCCTACTGCAGGAGTTTGAAAGTTAGAGTTTGTGTCCCTGAGAGAGGGTGTGCTAAAAGTCACAGGCAGGGAATTCGTTAAATGTTTTGAGGTGCCAATAACTGCATATCTGTACTCAAATTGAATTATTATATATGGGACATGATTTTGTTAGAAAACAACATGCAATAAATGCCCTCCTCTTTCTTAATCTCCTCCTCTTCTCTCTGTCCAGGTGCTTCATCCAGGGATCAGGAGACAGGTAGAGATTGACATGCTACTGATGAGGGCAGGCAGCTGGCTCATCAACTGTCTGCCTGGATTCAAATGGCTCAGCCTGCCTGAGATAGTGGAGGAGTTTGAGGTGCTCATGACCAAACAGGTAGACAACTCCAGTACACACACACTTTGAGTTCCAATTGAATAGCTGTAGATTTGAACAATTTCAAGTGCAGTTTTTAGGGATATTAGGGATGTTTTGGGATGTTTTATTGCAGATTGACCTGCGGTTTGAAGCCAATAACATCGAAAAATTCCGGGAGAATTTCAAGGATGTTGATTTTGTCAAGTTCCCAACTCCTCTTCGACCATTTGTCACCAGGTCAATTTTAGTGGAAACCTTTGAGGTGAGTTGAGACGGCACCTTCACCACAATGCCAAATATGAATAGAAGAAAGTAATGACACAACACCAGTAAAAAAATCTATGGGAGAGGTCGAATAATAGTGATGCGCAGTTCAAACTATTCGTTCTTTTTGAACTTTTTGAGTCGAGTCACGTTTTGGCCTGCTTGCCACAATGAGTCCTACAGCAGGATTAATACAAGCTCCTCCGGCTCAGCGGCTCCAGACGACGTGCTCTGACCAACAACTGTCTATCATATGTGCAAAAATAGATCATGCTGCAGGCATCATAGAGAATGCAGACATGCTTACAACTGATTGTTGATCACATGGTGCTAGAATGAATACAATCGATTGATTATGGATTGTTATGATGGGCACAGCGTTGTAGAAGCAAAACATACACAGTCTCTGCTCAATGAACTTGAACTCGAGAACTAATTGTTTGGGGGGCTGCTGCAGTTCGCCAAGCGATATTGTGCTTATCACCCTCACGACAGTCAAGCAATTGCATTCCGTCATGAGTCATTCACACTCTAGTCAAGTTGCGGCCGCAACTGGACCTTGTTTCAAAGGAACCAATAAATCATTTTATTTGTATGTCTAGCAGGCACAAATGGCAGTTGATTAAAGCACACTTTTACAAGTCTCAGTCACAAATGTCAGCGGCAATATGCCCCCTATGGTGAACGAGTATTCTGTGTTAAGTTTTCAGTTCATCGTCTGCCAGTAGTGGGTCCTGTTTGCTCTGGGCATTACTGAATCAAATGAATGATATTAGTCGAAAGAGACAACTTAACCATCGCTATTGAATAAGTAACGTGTTTAGTGTTTCAGGAGAGTGAGCCCATCTCCAACTACCTGAGACCGGAGGTCCCTCTAAAGGTGAAACAGAGAATTGCCAGGATGGGAGTAGAGACACTTCTCAAGATGGTGAGGGCCTAAGCATGTCCCTCATTGTGACATTTGCAACTGGAAATACATATTTGAAACCCTTCATATACCTTCTTCTTTCTTAACATTGAATCAAGCTTACCAGCTCCATATCCTCCTATGTGTGTTTGTATAGGTGTTTGTGGATAACTTTGTGCATGCGGACCTGCACCCGGGTAACATCCTGCTCCAATGTAGCGGGGGTGGAGGGGACAACGACCCCCAGGAAAGGGTCACCCTGACGGACCTGTGCGACACAGTGGTGGTGAGCATGAGGCCGGCCCCGGCCCCTCTGCAGCTGGTGCTTCTGGACGCTGGCATCGTGGCACAGCTCAACGACAGAGACCGTAGGAACTTCAGAGCCGTGTTCACCGCCGTGGTGCTACGACAGGTGAGAGAGATGCACGCATCACACACAAACATGAATTTAGAACTTGCCCTAGAAGCTCCAGAGTAGGCCAAAGAGGGTTTATGAGGCTTCTCACTTGCCTTGAACATTGGGATGGGGTATCCAATGATGTCATGAGCTTCTAACATCCATAGCTGTTATGTTTAGGGGGAACAAGTGGCAGAGCTGATCCTGAACCATGCCAGGACCAATGAGTGCCAGGATGTGCCACGGTTCAAGAAGGAGATGGCAGAGCTGGTGGACCATGCCCTCAGCAACACTCTCTCACTGGGGAAGGTCCAAGTAACTGATTTGCTATCCAGAGTCTTTGGATTGCTCATCACCCACAAGGTAAATAAAACCAGTCCTGGAGTGAGAGAGTCTAGTTTCAAAACCACCAACCTTTTCTGTAATATCAATAGTCATGGCTAGACATCTCACATTGACTTAATTTACTGAATGTACAGTATATGAGTCTATTACCAAGACTCCTGTTGACCTTGTGGTTTGTTTGCCCCTCAATCAGGTGAAGTTGGAGAGTAACTTTGCGTCCATTGTGTTTGCCATCATGGTGCTGGAGGGGCTGGGGAGGTCTCTGGACCCGAACCTGGACATACTGGAGCTGGCCAAGCCTCTGCTGCTCAAGAACGCTGCCTCCCTCCTCTGACCCTGACTCCTCTCACCCGCATACCACCACATCTGAGCAACACAGAAATAGGCAGTGTTTGAGAGCATCACCGACTGAGCAGGCTGACATACAGTAGGGCAAAAAAGTATTTAGTCAGCCACCAATTGTGCAAGTTCTCCCACTTAAAAGATGAGAGAGGCCTGTAGAGGCCTTTTCATCATAGGTACGCTTCAACTATGACAGACAAAATGAGAAAAAAAAAATCCAGAAAATCACATTGTAGGACTTTTAACTTTTAACTTTTTCCTGTGGTTGTTAGGGCCCAGTATTTCTTGGTCACACGGTCTGTAAAAAAATGTTGGCCCTCTGCATGTTTACATTAGTGACTGACTGAATATACCTTGTAGTGTGTACTTTTTACCTGTGAAATGTGAATAATTGGTTGATTAAAGTATCCAAAAATCTCAATAACTACCCATGTAAACGGTTCCTTACCTTACCCATAGTCAGATTAACTGTCATCATTTATACTTAAATGCCCATGTGATTTCCGTGTTTAAAAAAGAGAATGTTGTGCTTACACTATTTGTCAGCACTACAGACTATTTTTCCATTTAATAAAATAGAAGTGAGTTAACATATCTGAATTAGTGACAATCCTTAGTATATCGTTTTATACCATTCTAGCAATCTCAGGGTATTGTTAGGACAAAGTAATGTGTTTAGAATCATGTCTGATGGCTAGCGAAAATCTTCCTTTTAGTATGTATTAGAATATACCAAGGTGTGTCAAGTCAACTGACCTCCCCATTCTCTATGATAACACTACATTGCCATTTTATAAGTATTTTTTACACTCGCTAGTGAAATATATTTTATATGGTTAGATCATTAAATAATGCATCAAAAACTTTGCCTTTCTCTCTTTTCATTGTCTTGATAACTACTTTTTAAATTAGTTAGGATATTACTAGCATTTATAAAAACTGCTCTAAACTGTCAAAGACCACAAGCCAGAGGACTCCATTAATTTACAATTTTATTAAATCTGTCAATGAAAAACACAGACAAGAGACACAATTCTGTCAGGAAGAACAGTCAGCATGGCTGAAAGAGTGCGATCAGGAGCTTTTGGTGACAAAAAAAAAATCCTAATTGAAAAAAATGTTCTTCACTGTCACGAGTCCAAACAGAGCAGCGTTGTCCATATAGTAGGGGAGGAAGAGGTAACAACTGAGTAGAAAATAACTCATCAGAATAATAGTGACAGTAATAATAATGACAAAATAAATGAAAAACATCTCTAAACAAACCAACACAATCACCTCAATAGGACGAGAATCGGTCACTGTCACAACAGAGAAATTTGCTTCTTTATTTCCTTTTTTTTTTACATTAAATTAAATAGTTTAAAAAATATCTCACCCTTTACATACTCATTTTAATTTTATTGCGAAAAATAGGCAACTGGACTCTTAATTGTGATGAGCGTGAGAGAGCAGTGGAGTGGAACGTTTGGAGCATTGGAACTGAGAGATGCTGCACTGCATCAATGCAGTACCCTCATCAGCCACAATGTGGCACAGTTTCACATTCCACTTAGTGGCCTCCAGAGTGGTTTAGTCTCTCGCCACTGTCTGCTCTGGGGGTGCAGGCCAGTGTCCGTGACAGCCTCTTTTAGGAATGATGCGTGCATTTGTTTCAAATCTGTCGGTCGATCGTCTCTCCGGAGCCGGATCTTAGAGTTATGTACAAAGGTAATTCCCGTGTGGCTCAGTTGGTAGAGCATGGTGCTTGCAACGCCAGGGTTGTGGGTTTGATTCCCACAGGGGACCAGTACGAAAAAGTAAAATGTATGCACTCACTACTGTAAGTCGCTCTTACTAAATGACTAAAAGGTAAAATGTAAAGGTAAATCCCTGAACGACATCCTACAAAGACAAGTGCAACCTCCATTTGACGAACCCCTTCTGGAGAAGCTCAGGATCAAAGATGGAGAGTTTCGTCTGTAGGTAATAAGGGGGATAATCAGATCTGGTAAAGCTGCCACGCCACAGGGACTCAAGGATTGTTCTTGTTTTTGGGATACAGAGGAAGAGAGGAATGGTGTGACTGGATCAGGAATGTCAAAGGTTAAAGGGAGGAACGATTTGAAAAAGTGAACATGAGGTGCCTCGTGTGAGGAACTTCGCTATCCTCACACGAGGCACCAAAAAGGTTAGCGCAAGTGGCACCTTTACCTTCAAAATAAAAGGAGGACAGGAGAAGAAAACAAAAACATAGATAAAAAATAAATGAACCAATGAAACGCACAACTAAGTAACACCTGTCCATCATCATCATCCCGTCCTGTCAATCAATCAGCCTCTCCATGCATTTAACTCTTACAGAAGAAGCAGTCCGGTTCATCGATCATCAGTCTTTTAGGATCTTTGTTTGTTCCGTGCCCTGTTTGTCTGTCTGTGTGGCAGCGTTTCAGTTCTGGAGACCCCTGGTGGGCTGGCTGCCCTCCGTGTCTCTGCAGTGGCTGGGACTGGCATGCAGCTCAGTGTTGGTGGCTGGGTAGGGAGGGGGCTGTATGGGGCAGGGGACTGGAGCTTTGGGTGGGGGGGGGGGGCTGTAAACAGTTCAGTGACACTGTTTCAGTCCTGGGCATGGAGGGGGGAGCAGGGGCCTGAGGTACCCCTACAGAGAGGGGGAGTGGGGCAGGGGCTGGAGAGAGAGGAGAGGAGAGGAAGAGTAGGGTAAAAGGGCAACTCCTAATCTGAAAGTGTTGTTGCTTCTCCTTTGTAGGAGAGAGACATTCACACACACCTACAGACTGGGCAGTGTAGACACACACTAATAACAAACACTCACATATATACACAAGCACACATATACACACTTCTGCCTCAGCAGGTTTGGGCTGTGCTGCTGTAAGGTCAGGCAGATGGAGCAATCACACAGTCAGCATTCTGACAGAGGTTCTTATTGACTTCTAATGGGAAACCCATTATGCTCCGGATAAGACAGGAGAAGACTGGACAGGAGAAAACTGGCCGAGATATTGCAGAGAACCCATTCATATGGGTAGCTTAGTCTCTGTTTAGACCATGGCTGCTCATGTTGTGTAGGGATCTCTGTCCTGCCTGTTTAGAACTGTGGGAGTTTGACTCCATCCAACTCCCTTCCTGGGGCCCTCTATTCTTCCTGTGAGGGGTTGTATGGGACCTATGGGGAGGACAGCAGAAGGAGCAGCCTCTCTCTGTCTGGTCTTTGACAGCTTTGTGGTTTCTGCTGAGGCTCTGTGGGCATCTGTGTTGTATGTGTGTATGCCTATGTGTATGTGTGTGGCGTGCTCAGGACAAGGCAGGGAGGGCCCGAGAAACGGGAACCCCGTGTACCCCCCCCTCCCTCCCTCTCTCTCCAGCCTCGAGTGCCTGGCTTTGAGCAGGTTGTGGAGGCTGCCGCTAGTGGGGGGGGGGGGGCTGGTGTCGCTACGAGTTGAGCCAGGGGTGGCTGAGGCAGTCCCCGGCTGACGCCCTCTTCTCTGGGACCATCTCCAGCATGGGCAGCAGGAAGTGGGTGAAGTGGCCGGCGTCCTCTGGTGCCCAGCCGTACTTCTCCACCAACACATCAAACAGAGACCAGGGCTTCAACTTGGTGATGTGCCTCAGTTCACCTACAGCGGGAAGTAGAGAGAGAGGGATGGGGGGAGGGAGTGAGAGAAAGACCGAGAGAGAGACAGAAATGAAGAGTAATAAGTTACAGTGCGATGCTATTTAAAGACTTACAATGAGAAAGAGAGTGAGTGTGCAGTACAAAGAGAGAGAATAAAAAAAGAAGAGACAGTAGAACTCGGGCCGCATCTCAATACTCCGTAGTGGCATCCTTTCTATGTGTCTTTGCTTTCATCAACACTGAATGGGTGGAAGCAAGGCTTCCCCATATTGCTTTCACTGACCTTATTATTTATAATTATTTACAGTGTAGATGAAGGAAAGGAAACAATATTCTGACTATTGAGAGACAGCCCAAGAAAGGCAGATCAAGAGCCTGGAGCAGTGTCTGACTGGGAGTCAGTCAGAACACATGAACACCATAGAGAGATAAAAGGAGTGAATTAAGACATAATTTAGAGCCGACAAGACCTTTGAGGGAGAGAGAGCATCAATCAGAATATTAGAGCCCCATGAGAGAAGCAGGGTAGAAGCAGGGTAGCATGCTGTTTCTACCAGCCAGGTCACCCGTGATACAAGTCAGTATTCAACGTCCATCCATGTCTGAGGACATTGGGAGATGTGGAAGCCAGCCACTAGGGGCAACGGTGAGCACTGTTACCTTCAAGTAGGGTTCAGTTTTGCTACTGCGTTGTGGACGAAGTGGTGCCAAAGGTTGCATGTTCGAATCCATCCAGTTGTTTTTTTATTTTTGTTTTAAGCCTATCTCAAACCTTAACGCTTACCTTAACCATTCAGAGTTAATGCCTAACCTTAAAAATTCAGAGTTAATGCCTAAACTTAACCTTAAACACTTGAATTTTGACGTTTGGAACAACTTCGAATGTTTGACATTTGAGAAACATGGATGAACGTTTAATTTTGACGTGAGACTGTGAGAGCTAGATGGTTTCTACAGACACACCACTTACCAGGAGCAGAGACCGGCAGAGAGAGAGACAGGTGTAACACACAGACTGGCAGACAGGCCGTAGACTCAGGGAGGATAGTACTCAGAACTCAGTCAAGTGGCTGGGAATATGACTATTGTATTACTGGTGTAACTAGCTAGATAACTAGATAACTAAATCTAAATCTTGAGAACTCAACTTAAACTACACTCTTACAAAAAAAGTGCCATCTAGAACCTAAAAGGGTTCTTTGACTGTCCCCATAGGAGAATCCTTTTTGGTTCCAAGTAGAACCCTTTTGGGTTCCATGTAGAACCCTTTCCACACAGGGTTCTACATGGAACCCGAAGGGGTTCTCCTTGGAAACAAAAAGGGTTCTACCTGGAAACAAAAAGGTTTTTTTTTCCCTTTTGGAACCCTTTTTTCTAAGTCTAATGTTAGGCACAATTTCTAAGGAATTGTATGTATTTCTAGGTGGACACCCACCACTACTACTGCAGACTCAGTGGAGGCTGCTGAGGGGAGGACGGCTCATAATAATAGCCAGAACGGAGCAAATGGAATGGCATCAAACACCTGGAAATAATGTGTTTGATGTATTTGAATCCACTGATTCTGCTCAGGTCGTCACCACGAGCCCATTCTCCCAAATTAAGGTGCCACCAACCACCTGTGTGCAGACTACAAGATTTGTTACAAGTGTAACAATGGTGTAAACCGTGTATGTACATGTACTAATATTTAGAGATATACCGTTCCTGTCATTGCCTCATAGGGGTAGTGACTCATCGTGACGTTACCTTTCTTGGAGAAAAACTCTCGGCTGTACTTCCCGGCGGCGACCACTTTGCGTGGAACCTTCCCCAATAGCTCCATGATCAGAGCGATGTGATCTGAACCCCGGCCATCACAGGCCACACCACCAAAGAACAGGCACGGCACAGCATTACATCACAAACATACGCACACGCTGAAGGGACGGACGGACACACTGCTGCCTGGACTCACCACACTGACTAACAGACAGACTGACTGACAGGACGGTAAGTCTCTCAAGAGGTTGGTGGAGAGGACTATGCCTAAACTGGTTTGATAGTGTGTGTGTGAATTACATACAGTACAATTCCCTCTTTATGTCCTTTCTATCTTTAACAACTGTTCACAACAATGGTGTGTTGGCCATTTGCTGCAAAACCCCTTATTGCTTTTGGACTTCTTATATCATTCCCATTCCACTCTATTAGTATTCCTGTGTGTCCATCTGACTGTCTGAGTCAGTGTGTGTGCTCAGGCGTCTGTGTGTCTCCGTCCCACCAGCACTTTCCCTCAGTGCTACCTCTTCGGTTGAAGAACTCCCGGGAATATTTTCCGGAGAGTGCAAAGTGCCGTGGAATAATGCCCAGCAGCTCAATGATGTGGGCTATATGGTCTACAGAGGAGAGAGGGAGAAAGGAGGAAGAGGAACACGAGGAGGAGGAGGAGAAGGGGGAGGAAGAGGAGAGAGGAAGAAAGGAGGAAGAGGAACAGGGAAAGGAGGAAAAGGAGAGAGGGAACAAGGAGGAATAAGAAAAGTAGGAGTAGAGGGAGAAAATATAAAGGAGAGAGAAAAAGGAGGACAAGGAACCGGAGAGGAGGGAATGGGAGATAAAAGAGAAGAAAGGAGGACAAGGAACCGGAGAGGAGGGAATGGGAGATAAAAGAGAAGAAAGGAGGACAAGGAACCGGAGAGGAGGGCATGGGAGATAAAAGAGAAGAAAGGAGGACAAGGAACCGGAGAGGAGGGCATGGGAGATAAAAGAGAAGAAAGGAGGACAAGCAAGGAAGGGAGAGGTAAGAGGAAAAGGAAAGAGGGGGAAAGTGAAAAAGAGGTAGAGACGGAGAGCTCAGTGTTAGTGACCCTACATCAGAGGTGGTGAGATGGAGTAGAGAGTGCAGTGGGTTTGGAGTAGAGAAACATGCATCTATTATCTTTCAATCTGAGAGACTCATCACCAAATAATGGTCTGATTCTAACTGAACACAATTCAGTGGCTCTCATTGTCATCAATTAAGATATCATGGCAGTATCTGTTTATACATATTTACTACTTGCCATTTATATTGATAGTATGGTGAAATATGTATGGGGTCAAATGTGGGTGGCTGGACATCAGATCAACAGGAGGGCTGATGTGACACTGTGCAGGATGTCAACTGGACTAGACTCAGGGATGGACAGGATGGTGGAGCTATGGGGTGGGTGGGGATTCAGACAGGAGCCAGAATAGATGGGGTTTAGGGAGCGAGAAGGTGTGGATGTGAAGGTTTTAACAATGGCGCCAGAGGACATGGCTGCAAATTTTATGAACTCCTAACCAATTGTGCTATTGTGTGTGTTTTTTCGTGTTATTTGTAACTTATTTTGTACATAATGTTTCTGCCACCGTCTCTTATGACCAAAAAGAGCTTCTGGATACCAGGACAGCGATTATTCACCTCGTATTGGACGAATAATTTTTCTTTAACGAGTTGGACATGAAGGATTTACTCCAGACACCTGACAAGGCCCAAATCCCCGGTTATTCGCATGAAGAAGAGACAGAGTTATCGGGGACGTAGGCCGGGGTGCCTTATAAGGATCCGACAGCAAATGGGTAATCTGCCTCTACCATCAGTCCTATTAGCCAACGTACAATCACTGGATTACACAAATATCCTACCAACGGGACATTAAAAACTGTAATATCTTATGTTTCACCGAGTCACGAAGTCTCAAGGTTTTGCTTGCCTGAGGTAGAGTATCTCATGATAAGTTGTAGACCACACCATTTACCAAGAGAGTTTTCATCTATATTTTTCATAGCTGTCTATTTACCACCACAGAACGATGCTGGCACTAAGACCGCACTCAATGAGCTGTATAAGGCCATAAGAAAACAGGAAAACGTTCGTTCAGAGGCGGCGCTCCTAGTGGCCGGGACTTTAATGCAGGGAAGCTTAAATCCGTTTTACCAGCATGTTAAATGTGCAACCAGAGTGGGGGAAAAAAACTCTAGACCACCTTTACTCCACACACAGATGCATACCAAGCTCTCCCTCACCCTCCATTTGGCAAATCTGACCATAATTATATCCTCCCGATTCCTGCTTTACAAGCAAAAACTAAAGCAGGAAGCACCAGTGACTTGCTCAATACAGAAGTGGTCAGATGACGCAGATGCTAAGTTACAGGACTGTTTTTCTAGCACAGACAGGAATATGTTCCGGGATTCCTCAGATGGCATTGAGGAGTACACCACGTCAGTCACTGGCTTTATCAATAAGTGCACTGAGCTGCCGCTTTCAAGGAGCAGGACTTTAACACGGAAGCTTATAAGAAATCCCGCTATAGCCTCCGACGAACCATCAAACAGGCAAAGCTTCAATACAGGACTAAGATTGAATCGTACTACACCGGCTCCGACACCCGTCAGATGTGGGAGAACTTGCAAACTATTACAGAATACAAAGGGAAGCACAGCCGCGAGCTGCCCAGTAACACGCTCCTACCAGATGAGCTGAATAACTTCTAGGCTCACTTCGAGTCAAGCAACACTGAAGCATACATGACAGCATCAGCTGTTCTGGACGACTGTATGATCACGCTCTCCGCGCATGCTCAGTTCCCTCCTGTACTCCTTGTTCACCCATGACTGCATGGCCAGGAATGACTCCAACACCATCATTAAGTTGCCGATAACACAACAGTGATAGGCCTGATCACCGACAATGATGAGACAGACAATATGGGGAGGAGGTCAGAGACCTGGCTGTGTGGTGCCAGGATAACAACATTTCACTCAACGTGGTCAACACAAAGGAGATGATTGTGGACTACAGGAAAAGGAGGACCGAGCATGCCCCCATTCTCCTCGACGGGGCTGTAGTGGAGCAGGTTGAGAGCTTCAAGTTCCTTGGTGTCCACATCACCAACAAACTAACATGGTCCAAACACACAAAGACAGTCGTGAAGAGGGCACGACAATGCCTATTCACCCTCAGGAGACTGAAAAGATTTGGCATGGGTCCTCTGATCCTCAAAATGTTCTACAGCTGCACCATCGAGAGCATCCTGACTGGTTGCATCACTGCCTGGTATGGCAACTGCTCAGCTTCCGACCGCAAGGCACTACAGAGGGTAGTGAGTACGGCTCAGTACATCACTGGAGCCAAGCTTCCTGCCACCCAGGACCTCTATACCAGGCGGTGTCAGAGGAAGGCCCTAGAAATTGTCAGACTCCAGCCACCCTGGTCATAGACTGTTCTTTCTGCTACCGCACGGCAAGAGGTACTGGAGCACCAAGTCTTGGTCCAAATGGCTTCTTAACAGCTTCTACCCCCAAGGCATAAAACTCCTGAACAGCTAATCAAATGGCTACCTGGACTATTTTTTTATTTAACACTTATTTTGATTAAAACTAGATTGTTGGTTAAGGGCTGGTAAGTAAGCATTTCACCTGTTGTATTCGGCGTATGTGACAAATAACATTTGATTTGGGATGTGAATATGGGGATAGGGAGAGTTTAGGGAGCAAGAAGGTGTGGATGTGAATATGGGGATAGGGAGAGTTTAGGCAGTGAGAAGGTGTGGATGTGAATATGGGGATTTGGAGAGTTTAGGGAGCGAGAAGGTGTGGATGTGAATATGGGGATAGGGAGAGTTTAGGCAGTGAGAAGGTGTGGATGTGAATATGGGGATAGGGATAGTTTAGGGAGTGAGAAGGTGTGGATGTGAATATGGGGATAGGGAGAGTTTAGGGAGTGAGAAGGTGTGGATGTGAATATGGGGATAGGGAGAGTTTAGGGAGCGAGAAGGTGTGGATGTGAATATGGGGATAGGGAGAGTTTAGGCAGTGAGAAGGTGTGGATGTGAATATGGGGATAGGGAGAGTTTAGGCAGTGAGAAGGTGTGGATGTGAATATGGGGATAGGGAGAGTTTAGGGAGTGAGAAGGTGTGAATGTGAATATGGGGATAGGGAGAGTTTAGGGAGCGAGAAGGTGTGGATGTGAATATGGGGATAGGGATAGTTTAGGGAACGAGAAGGTGTGGATGTGAATATGGGGATAGGGAGAGTTTAGGGAGTGAGAAGGTGTGGATGTGAATACTGGGATAGGGTGCGACAAGGTTTTAATGTGGGGATTGGATGAGTTAGGTCAGGTAAAGATGTTGAGTCAGGTATAGAATGTGAGGATAGATAAATAGATAATAGCAGATAGGGAAACTAGAAGGGACTATACTAAAATCTGCTGGACATCTTTAGTCCATGATTTGGGCCCATTGTTATAAAACAATTTACAATCAAGCTTTCATAATATCTACTACTACGACAGTGTATTACTATATATAACGTATCATCTAATTCAGTTGAGCAAATCTCACATGACAGTGCTACAACAGTTGTACCTACACAATTACTCAGTCTAAACACATATTAACAACACAACGACACATATTAAACAGCTATTTCTACATCACTACATAGATAAACATGTACTACTGTGTTTAGCATGAGGCTGGTCTATTAGGAGAACAGTGTGTATAGACTCACCCTCATCCCTGGAGTAGTCCTCCCCAGAGTGAGGCTCAAACAGGTAGTCTCCTGTAGCCAGCTCAAACGCCTGCAGGACACAGACCGGATAGTGTCATCAGTCAGTACTGATGTGTGTTTGTGTGCACAGGCATGTGTGTGAGTGTGTGTGTTTGTGTGCTCACCATGCATGCGGTGCTCCAGATGTCAGCAGGAGTGCTGTACCCAGCTCCTATCAGGACCTCTATGGAGCGGTACTGTCTGGTTTGAATATCCTCTGTGAAGTGCTTGTGCTGAGAGACAGTGAGGAAGAGATAGGAGAGAGAGAGGATAAAGAGAGAGGAGGAAGGAGAAAGAGAGGAGAGAGAGGAGCGAGAGAAAGTAGAGAGAGAGAGGGGAAAGAGAAAGGAAGAGAAAGAGCGAGAGAAAGAGGAGAGAGAGGAGATGGATAAACTATACTGTACTGTATATTATGCATCTGTGTCTATTGCAAAACACCCGTACACATACTGTGCACCAGGGCTCTCCATCTGTTCCTGGAGAACTACCGTCCAGTAGGTTTTCACTCCAACCCTAATCAAGCACACCTGATTCTAATAATTAGCTGGTTGAAAAGCTGAACCAGCTTAGTTACAACTGGGTTGGAGTGAAAACCTACAGGAGGGTAGCTCTCCAGGAAAAGGGTTTGAGAACCCTATACACACACAGTCATATACCTCCGTGTGCGTGCATACACACACACACACACACACACACTTACCACCCAGCAGGCGTTGCCCAGGTCAGCTATCTTGACTCGGAGTGTGTCAGCGTTGCGAGGGTCCAGGGGGTTGACCAGGAGGTCTGCTGCTTTGGCCTTGGCTAGAACTACATCATCTAGTTAGGATAAATGTGTTATTGTTGGGGAAAAGGTCTATGACTTCATGTCAAGTCAAATCAAATCAAATGTGATACAACCTTACAGTGAAATGCTTACACATGAGCACCTAACCAACAATGCAGTTTAAAAAATACAGATAAGAATAATAAAATAAAGTGACAAGTAATTAAAGAGCAGCAGCAAAATAACAATAGTGAGAATATATACAGGGGGATACTGGTACAGAGTCAAGGAGCGAGGGCACCGGTTAGTTGAGGTAATATGTACATGTAGGTAGAGTTATTAAAGTGACTATGCATAGATGACAACGACAGAGAGTGCAGTGGTGTAAAAGGGGGGGGGCAATGCAAATTGTCTAGGTAGCCATTTGATTCGGTGCTCATGAGTCTTATGGCTTTGGGGTAGAAGCTGTTTAGAAGCCTCCTTGGATCTAGACTTGGTGCTTCGGTACCACTTGTCATGCGGTAGCAGAGAGAACAGTCTATGACCAGGGTGGCTGGTGTCTTTGACAATTTTTAGGGCCTTCCTCTGACACTGCCTGGTATAGAGGTCCTGGATGGCAGGAAGCTTGGCCCCGGTGATGTACTGGGCCATTTGCACTACCCGCTGTAGTGCCTTGTGGTCGGAGGCCGAGCAGTTCTCCTACCAGGCAGTGATGCAACCAGTCAGGATGCTCTCGATGGTGCATCTGTAGAACATTTTGAGGATCTGAGGACCCATGCCAAATCTTTTCAGTCTCCTGTGGGGGAATAGGTTTTGTAGTGCCTTCTTCACGACTGTTTTGGTGTGCTTGGACCATGTTAGTTTGTTGGTGATGTGGACACCAAGGAATTTGAAGCTCTCAACCTGCTCCACTGCAGCCTCGTCAATGAGAATGGGGGCATGCTCGGTCCTCTTTTTTCTGTAGTCCACAATCATCACGTTGAGAGAGAGGTTGTTATCCTGGCACCACATGGCCAGGTCTCTGACCTCCTCCCTATCGGCTGTCTTGTCAGTGATCAGGCCTACCACTGTTGTGTCATCGGCAAACTTGATGATGGTGTTAGAGTTGTGCCTGGCCGTGAAGGCATGAGTGAACAGGGAGTACAGGAGGGGACTGAGCACGTACCCCTGAGGGGCCCTGTATTGAGGATCAGCGTGGCGGATGTGTTGTTACCTGCCCTTACCACCTGGGGGCGGCCCGTCAGGAAGTCCAGGATCCAGTTGCAGAGGGAGATGTTTAGTCCCAGGGTCCTTAGCTTATTAATTGAGCTTTGAGGGCACTATGGTGTTGAAAGCTGAGTTGTAGTCAATGATAGGCACTCTCACATAGGTGTTCCTTTTGTCCAGGTAGGAAAGGGCAGTGTGGAGAGTAATAGAGATTGTATCATCTGTGGATCTGTTGGGGCGGTATGCAAATTGGAGTGGGTTTCTGGGATAATGGTGTTGATGTGAGCCATGACCAGCCTTTCAAAGCACTTCAAGGCTACAGACGTGAGTGCTGTGGGTCGGTAGTCATTTAGGCAGGTTACCTTAGTGTTCTTGGGCACAGGCACTATGGTGGTCTGCTTAAAACATGTTGGTATTACAGACTCGAACAGGGAGATGTAAGTGAAGGCACTTGCCAGTTGGTCAGCACATGCTCGCAGTACACGTCCTGGTAATCTGTCTGTCCCTGCGGACTTGTGAATGTTGACCTGTTTAAAGGTCTTTCTCACATCGGCTGCGAAGAGCGTTATCACATAGTCTTTCGGGAACAGCTGATGCTCTCATGCATGTTTTAGTGTTATTTGCTGCGAAGCGAGCATATTAGTACTGTAGTTTAGCTCATCTGGTAGGTAGTCTTGTGTCACTGGGCAGCTCTCGGCTGTGCTTCCCTTTGTAGCCTGGTTTGCAAGGGCATAGTGGGATTTCTTATAAGCTTCCGGGTTGCTCCTTGAAAGCGGCAGCTCTAGTCTTTAGCTCAATGCTGGATGTTAACTGTAATCCATGGCTTCTGGTTGGGGTATGTACTAGAGTTCGACCGATTAATCGGAATGGCCGAATTAGGGACGATTTCAAGTTTTCATAACAATCGGAAATCGGTATTTTTGGACACTGATTTGGCCAATTTTTTATGTTTTTTTTACATCTTTATTTAATCTTTACTTAACTAGGCAAGTCAGTTAAGAACGCATTCTTATTTTCAATGACGGCCTAGGAACGGTGGGTTAACTGCCTTGTTCAGGGGCACAACGACAGATTTTTACCTTGTCAGCTCAGGGATTCAATCTTGCAACCTTACAGTTAACTAGTCCAACGCTCTAACCACCTGCCTCTCATTGCACTCCACGAGGGGCCTGCCTGTTACGCGAATGCAGTAAGCCAAGGTAAGTTGCTAGCTAGCATTAAACTTATCTTATAAAAAACAATCAATCAATCAATCATAATCACTAGTTAACTACACATGGTTGATGATATTACTAGTTTATCTAGCGTATCGTTGCTCCAATGTGTACCTATCCATAAACATCAATGCCTTTCTTAAAATCAATACACAGAAGTATATATTTTTAAACCTGCATATTTAGCTAAAATAAATCCAGGTTAGCAGGCAATTTTAACCAGGTGAAATTGTGTCACTTCTCTTGCATTCATTGCACGCAGTCAGTGTATATGCAACAGTTTGGGCCGCCTAATTTGCCAGAATTTTACGTAATTATGACATAACATTGAAGGTTGTGCAATGTAACAGGAATATTTAGACTTAGGGATGCCACCCGTTGGATAAAATACGGAACGGTTCCGTATTTCACTGAAAGAATAAACGTCTTGTTTTCGAGATGATAGTTTCCGGATTCGACCATATTAATGACTTAAGGCTCATATTTCTGTGTGTTATTAAGTTATAACTAAGTCTATGATTTGATAGAGCAGTCTGACTGAGCGATGGTAGGCACCAGCAGGCTCGTAAGCATTCATTCAAACAGCACTTTCGTGCGTTTGCCAGCAGCTGTTTATGACTTCAATCCCATCAACTCCCGAGATTAGGCTTGTGTAACTGATGTGAAATGGCTAGCTAGTTAGCGGGGTGCGCGCTAATATCGTTTCAAACGTCACTTGCTCTGAGACTTGGAGTGGTTGTTCTCCTTGCTCTGCATGGGTAACACTGCTTCGAGGGTGGCTGTTGTCGATGTGTTCCTGGTTCGAGCCCAGGTAGGAGCGAGGAGAGGGACGGAAGCTATACTGTTACACTGGCAATACTAAAGTGCCTATAAGAACATCCAATAGTCAAAGGTTAATGAAATACAAATGGTATAGAGAGAAATAGTCCTATAATTCCTATAATAACTACAACCTAAAACTTCTTACCTGGGAATATTGGAGACTCCTGTTAAAAGGAACCACCAGCTTTCATATGTTGTCATGTTCTGAGCAAGGAACTTAAACGTTAGCTTTCTTACATAGCACATATTGCACTTTTACTTTCGTCTCCAACACTTTGTTTTTGCATTATTTAAACCAAATTGAACATGTTTCATTATTTATTTGAGGCTAAATTGATTTTATTGATGTATTATATTAAGTTAAAATAAGTGTTCATTCAGTATTGTTGTAATTGTCATTATAACAAACAAAAAAATGTGATTAATCGGTAGCAGCTTTTTTTTGGTCCTCCAATAATCGGTATCGGCGTTGAAAAATCATAATCGGTCGACCTCTAGTATGTACCTTCGGTCACTGTGGGGACGACGTCATCGATGCACTTATTGATAAAGCCATTGACTGACGTGGTATACTCCTCAATGCCATCTGAAGAATCCCGGAACATATTCCACTCTGTGCTAGCAAAACAGTCCTGTAGCTTAGCATCTGCTTCATCTGACCACATTTTTATGGTGCTTCCTGCTTTAATTCTTGCTTGTAAGCAGGAATCTGGAGGATAGAATTATGGTCAGATTTGCCAAATGGAGGGTGAGGGAGAGCTTTGTATGCATCACTGTGTGTGGAGTATAGGTAGTCCAGAGTTGTTTTGAGCAATAGCTCAAGACTTCCTTAGATATCGTGCACAAAAATACATAGTCTGCCGCCCCTTGTCTTACCAGACGCTGCTGTTTTATCCTGCCGGTACGGCGTATATCTAGCCAGCTGTATGTTGATAGTGTCGTCGTTCAGCCACGACTCCGTGAAGCATAAGATATTACAGTTTTGAATGTAATTTAATTTATTGCGTAGGTAATCGATTTTCTTCTCCAAATATTGCATGTTTGCTAGCAGAATGGAAGGAAGTGGGGGTTTATTCGATCACCTACGAATTCTCAGAAGGCAGCTCGCCCTCCGGCACTTTTTCTCTGCCTCCTCTTCAAGCAAATCACGGGGATCTGGGCCTGTTCCCGAGAAAGCAGTAAATTGTTCGCGTAGGACTCGTCAGACTCTGACGTCCAGAAGTTATTTTCGGTCATAAGAGATGGTAGCGGCAACATTATGTACAAAATATTTTTTTTTTTTACAAGTTACAAACAACGCAAATTAACTAACAAAAAAACACAATCTGTTGGGGACACACTTCACTACCTCCTCCCCCACACGAGAATGCCTTCTTCTCCGGTGCAATTTTAGCTGTATATGCACATCAGTGTCCATGCATGTGGGTGAAAGAGTGAAAGAGAGAGAAAAATATAGAGAAAGGAGAAATATCTGACCTTTAGGCGTGTCCCCAGTGCTTGAGGACGACACAGTACGACTGCGGTCTGCAGTGGGGCTGTGAGGGGATGTCCTGGACCCCGGTTGACCAGCTTCGCCCACTGTGACGGGGCTACCCGGGTCAGGGTCCAGAGGCAGGTCAGGGAAACGTGGCGCCGTGCCCCTGTGGCGCTGCGCCCCGTTGGTCAGGCCTGGCGTGACCACCTCGCCATTGAAGAGCTCGTAGGAGGAGCTGAGGGAGCTTTGATCCCTGTCCGTGCAGCTGATCTCTGACTCTACCAGGGGGCAGTGCAGAGGGATGGGGGAGGAGGTAGGGGCTGGGGGGTTGGCTCTGGGACATCTCTCCCTGTCCCTCTCCTCACCCCCTAGGTGGACATGGCCATTGGTTTTGGTGGTGTTGTTGTTGTGTCCCATGGTGGTGGAGATGGAGTTAGTGAGGTCGTCAGCGCCTGTTTCTGTTTCATCAGCATCGTCGTCTTCATCATCATCGTCATCATCATCGTCGTCGTCATCATCCTCCTCCTCTTCCTCTTTGTCCTTTTCCTGCTCCTTGGTCTCCTCACCCTTCACCTCCTCCTCTGTTCTTGGTTCCTCTTTCTCATCTTTTTCGGCAGGAGCTGTAACCAAGTCCTCTTCATCGTCATCCTCTTCTTCCCCATCTTCCTCCTCCACCTCCTCATTGTCATTCTCTTCCTTGACCTCCTCTTTCTCCCCCTCTTCCTCTAGGTTCGCGGTAGCTCCGTTGCCATCCCCAGGTGTAGTGGTGGTGGGTGTGGGGTTCTGTGTCTCGGTCTCTGGGGTAGTGCTGGGGGTGGGCTCCCCCTCTGGCCCTGCTGCTGCCTCTGGGGTGGGGGGCACCTCTGACTGCTCCTGAGGTGTGGCTGCACCTGAAAGACAGGGGGAGAGAAAGAGTGGAGGAGTGAAAAAGAGAGAAGGGAGAGAGGGAGAGAGAGGGGTTGGGAGGAAAGCGAGAGCTTGGGTTAGACTGTAGTTGTTTATGAATCCGCCTTGCATTTCTCCCACGCAGTACACTCTAAAACAATTCAGGGTTGTTTGGATGACCCAACTACTGGGTTACAGGCATTAGGTCACTTAGTTATTTAAAAAAAAATTAAGAGCAAGGTTGTGTTGTTGATGCTGGGTTTATTCTGGGTTATTGAGTTACGACCCAGCGCGTCAGATCAGAAGACTGGAGCCGTGGCTTAATAGGGCCATGCTTTCCGGTAGTTATTTTTAGTCACCTGCAAGAGTAAATGTTATTCCGGTAAATCTGTTCTGTTGTATTGGTATCACATGTTAAGGTTGAACATTGACATTGTTGTAGATTCAATGATGCTTACAGAAGTGTATGAGTTCCAAAACTTTTCTGCAATATGTAAATAATATGTTATAATTTTATTTCTCAGCATATGTATTGTGCACAAAGGAAAATGTTATTTTGTAGTATACAAACTTAACATGATGAACAGGAATTAAATTTACACTCACGGGTAGCCAAAAATTATTAAAACCCACGGCCCTAATAGGCCAAACCTCTTGAAAATAACCTATGAATTACATTAAAAAAGACTCAGGTGCTGGGTTAACCCAACACGAAAGTCAACAAAAACCCAATTGATGATTAAATTAATCCATGTTTGGGTAATTCAACAACCCAACTGGCAGGGTAAAAATAACCCAGCATGTGTTTTGTCCAATATTTACCCAGCACTGGGTTACCAAATAAACCAAATGTTGTTGTTTTTAACCCAGCACCTTTTAGAGTGTCGGCCTAGAGTGGGTGGAGAGGTTGGAGGCTGGCTCGTCCTCCTCCAGTTCTCCATTCAATTCTATTCACTCTCAGCTTGGTACAGAACTCTATCCACACAGCTCTGACACACACACACACAATGGAATGAGTGAATAAGCAACACATTGAGTGAATGAGTATAAAACCATCACCACCACCACCACACTGATTTACAATCACACCATGTAACTCACAGGTGTGATTGGTTAGCCTGGTTGGCCTCTCCCTCTCTGTCTCCCCTTCCTCCTCCTCGTCTCCATCCTCTTCATCGTAATCATCGTCGTCGTCATCACTCTCGCCGAGTGCGACGGCGGGCCCCAGGGCCGCGTTGCGGGGTGTGTGTTTTGGGGAGTGTGTCCCCCCCTCACCATCGGGGCCCTCTGTGGCCCTCTGTTTCTCAGCCTCTCTCTCCAGGGCCTCGATCTCCCGCATGCGTATCTCCAACAGCTCGGTCTGACGCTTCTGTTTTTTCTTCAGCTTCTTCTTCTTGTTCTTAGAGATCTTCCCTACCTAGAGAAGAGGAGAGAGGAGGAGGAAGAGTCTATTAAAGTCACTGACTTACAACGACCTATGGGCTGAGTGACTAGAATTAGATAGAAAACATTGTATATTCTGCTCTGAGATTTATACAGAACATTGTGGTACTCACCGGTTTGGCCTGTGGTGCTGTGCTGACTGTTGGGATGAAAAAGAGTCAGAGTCAGGAAAAAGTTCACCTTCAAACATATCATCCCCACAAAGTCCTATAATAATATACAGTGCCTTGCGAAAGTATTCGGCCCCCTTGAACTTTGCAACCTTTTGCCACATTTCAGGCTTCAAACATAAAGATATAAAACTGTATTTTTTTGTGAAGAATCAACAACAAGTGGGACACAATCATGAAGTGGAACGACATTTATTGGATATTTCAAACTTTTTTAACAAATCAAAAACTGAAAAATTGGGCGTGCAAAATTATTCAGCCCCCTTAAGTTAATACTTTGTAGCGCCACCTTTTGCTGCGATTACAGCTGTAAGTCGCTTGGGGTATGTCTCTATCAGTTTTGCACATCGAGAGACTGACATTTTTTCCCATTCCTCCTTGCAAAACAGCTCGAGCTCAGTGAGGTTGGATGGAGAGCATTTGTGAACAGCAGTTTTTAGTTCTTTCCACAGATTCTCGATTGGATTCAGGTCTGGACTTTGACTTGGCCATTCTAACACCTGGATATGTTTATTTTTGAACCATTCCATTGTAGATTTAGCTTTATGTTTTGGATCATTGTCTTGTTGGAAGACAAATCTCCGTCCCAGTCTCAGGTCTTTTGCAGACTCCATCAGGTTTTCTTCCAGAATGGTCCTGTATTTGGCTCCATCCATCTTCCCATCAATTTTAACCATCTTCCCTGTCACTGCTGAAGAAAAGCAGGCTCAAACCATGATGCTGCCACCACCATGTTTGACAGTGGGAATGGTGTGTTCAAAGTGATGAGCTGTGTTGCTTTTACGCCAAACATAACGTTTTGCATTGTTGCCAAAAAGTTCAATTTTGTTTTCATCTGACCAGAGCACCTTCTTCCACATGTTTGGTGTGTCTCCCAGGTGGCTTGTGGCAAACTTTAAACAACACTTTTTATGGATATCTTTAAGTAATGGCTTTCTTCTGCCACTCTTCCATAAAGGCCAGATTTGTGCAATATACGACTGATTGTTGTCCTATGGACAGAGTCTCCCACCTCAGCTGTAGATCTCTGCAGTTCATCCAGAGTGATCATGGGCCTCTTGGCTGCATCTCTGATCAGTCTTCTCCTTGTATGAGCTGAAAGTTTAGAGGGACGGCCAGGTCTTGGTAGATTTGCAGTGGTCTGATACTCCTTCCATTTCAATATTATCGCTTGCACAGTGCTCCTTGGGATGTTTAAAGCTTGGGAAATCTTTTTGTATCCAAATCCAGCTTTAAACTTCTTCACAACAGTATCTCGGACCTGCCTGGTGTGTTCCTTGTTCATGATGCTCTCTGCGCTTTTAACGGACCTCTGAGACTATCACAGTGCAGGTGCATTTATACGGAGACTTGACTACACACAGGTGGATTGTATTTATCATCATTAGTCATTTAGGTCAACATTGGATCATTCAGAGATCCTCACTGAACTTCTGGAGAGAGTTTGCTGCACTGAAAGTAAAGGGGCTGAATACTTTTGCACGCCCAATTTTTCAGTTTTTGATTTGTTAAAAAAGTTTGAAATATCCAATAAATGTCGTTCCACTTCATGATTGTGTCCCACTTGTTGTTGATTCTTCACAAAAAAATACAGTTTTATATCTTTATGTTTGAAGCCTGAAATGTGGCAAAAGGTCGCAAAGTTCAAGGGGGCCGAATACTTTCGCAAGGCACTGTATACCCCTGAATAAGATAACACCCCATTCAATTATTTATACCCTCTTATAGACTTCATACAGAATCTTTATTTATACCCTCTTATAGACTTCATACATAATCTTTATTTATACCCTCTTATAGACTTCATACAGAATCTTTATTTATACCCTCTTATAGACTTCATACAGAATCTTTATTTATACCCTCTTATAGACTTCATACAGAATCTTTGGATGAACTGTGAGTTGAATGGAATGCCCACATACATATAAGTCATCGTCATTCCAGCCTGACTCATAGGTGTGTGAGCAGTATGAGGATGTCTGGAACAATACTGATTTCTGAGGAAAAGTCAGTCATGGAATTACCGTTAATTACAGAGGGTTCCTGTTGGTTGAGCTGAATGTGATTGACAGACAGCTCATGGAGGGGTTCATGAGGAGTTCATGAGGGGGTCAAGACCCCTTGCTTTGACTACATTCGTGTGATGTCAAGACTACTTGACCCCTGACTGCCAGGGAACACACGTGACAGGACAAACAAGTAGTAAAGTTTCAGGGAGAAGTTGAAGGAACATAGGCCAAGACAATAGGGAAGTGTGCGCTGGCCAGATAAGAATGCTTAAAAACTCTGCTTCCACCCTTTCCTCCTTGCTAAAGGCACGTTTCCGTGATCACTCTCACAAACATATAGCTTTTAGTGGAGCCACAAGCTCTCAAGCAATCTCTGTGCCTATCAAATCAAACTAGGAGAGAGCTCTCATCAGATTGATTGGTTGGCTCAGGCTGGCAAGCTGAAGCAACAAACTAAGAGACCGCCCAACTGATTGATTCATCTGATTGATTCATAGATTCCTTAATGGTGTGACCGGTGTACTGATACACAGCAGGACACTCCAGTTATCAGAACCGCCGATAGATTCATCTACTGCTAGTAGGATAGTGGTTAAAAACAGTGGAACAGAGACTTCCCTACACTAGCATTAGACCTTGTCTTTAAGTAAGCAATTGGTCATAAGAATCAAAAGGTTCATGATGAATTACTCTCATACCTCCTCTACAAAGAGCGCACTGTACCGATTCAACTAAGACTGAACCTCAAGTCAAGCAGCGAAAGATATCTCTACACAGGTTTAGGGTAAAACAGTCCTAAGTACTCCTTTAAAATATATCTGACAGGCTTTATTCACTCTTCACTGTTGGACTCCCAAAACACTTCAGTTTGAAATGAGGAGAAGGCTACAATAACTAACTATTTGGATAACGCTTAGAGGGATAGTTCACCTTCAAATTTTGTCAGATGGCTTAGGAAAAACTGTTATTAAACCTGTTATTTTCTTCTACAGACAGTGAGTTAGCGGGTGAGGTGGTCTGTACCCTACCTGCAGATCCAGAGGGCGGGGGCGCCCCAGCCTTCTGCCACTCTGTGGCCTCCACGGCCATGCGGCGGACAAACGCATCGTCCACACACATCAGGATGTTCTCCGGCTTGATGTCTGTGTGAATGATCTTACACTTGCTGTGGAGGTAGTCCAAGCCCTGCAGAACCTACATGAACACAGGAACACAAGCATGCACAAATGCGCACACACACACAAACACAGACACACGTGTAAGCAAACACAAACACACACACACAAATCCCAGATGAAACACCACTGATGCTCTCACAACGCTAAATGAACCATTCCTTAGATCTTAGTCATCCTTCATCGGGGACAAGGCTGCTGTTGTTGTTTTGTTTGGTGTGTGTGTGTGTTTGCCAGTGTTTGATTTTAGGGGCTTTTGTATTGAAGTTGAGAGCAGTTTCTATTCATCTTCAGTGGGCTTTTCAAGTGGGAGGCAGCAGAGATGAACAGATAACTTTAATTCACATGCTGCTCTGCCCTGGTCTTCAGGGGGAAGGCCTGTGAAGGCCTTGTGAAGTCAACAACACGTATTGTACTGGACTGGACTGACCTGCAGTAGTGCCTCTGGCTGCCAATATCACTTCTCTTCCTCTCATTGTTGGTGCTAATAAAGAGTGTTTATGGAAGTGAAAGTGTGTATGTGAATGTGTCTGAGTCAAGTAAATGAGGATGTGTGAGTGTGTACTTGCGTGAGTGAGTTTGTGCCCGTTCGTGCATGAATGCGTGAGTGTGTGTTAGTGCTTTTTAAGGTCTGTTCGGTTTCGGTTAGATTATTTACAAAATAGTCACGGTTTTGGATTAATATGATTTTTTTTTAAACATTAAAGGCACTATGCATTATGTGGGTTGAATACTGTGACAACACAGAATAAAACAATGAATACATGTCCTATGACAGTAGTGACTGCCCAATACTGTTTATCACTTATTAACCATAATTTATTCACATTACTTAAAAAAAATATGTATGTTGTGTATATCTCTCTAGTGGTGTGGGGGATGTGCTTTGGCAAAATGGGTGGGGTTATATCCTGCCTGTTTGGCCCTGTCCGGGGGTATCGTCGGACGGGGCCACAGTGTCTCCCGACCCCTCCTGTTTCAGCCTCCAGTATTTATGCTGCTGTAGTTTAAGTGTCGGGGGGCTAGGGTCAGTTTGTTATATCTGGAGTATTTCTCCTGTCTTATCCGGTGTCCTGTGTGACTTTAAGTATGCTCTCTCCAATTCTAATTTTTTTTCTCTCTCTCTCTCTCTCTCTCTCTCTCTCTCTCGGACCATGCCTCAGGACTACCTGGCATGATGACTCCTTGCTGTCCCCAGTCCACCTGGCCGTGCTGCTGCTCCAGTTTCAACCGTTCTGCCTGCGGCTATGGAACCCTGACCTGTTCACCGGACCTGCTACCTGTCCCAGACCTGCTGTTTTCAACTCTCTAGAGACAGCAGGAGCGGTAGAGATACTCTTAATGATCGGCTATGAAAAGCCAACTGACATTTACTCCTGAGGTGCTGACTTGCTGCACCCTCGACAACTACTGTGATTATTATTATTTGACCATGCTGGTCATTTATGAACATTTGAACATCTTTGCCATGTTCTGTTATAATCTCCACCCGGCACAGCCAGAAGAGGACTGGCCACCCCTCATAGCCTGGTTCCTCTCTAGGTTTCTTCCTAGGTTTTGGCCTTTCTAGGGAGTTGTTCCTAGCCACCGTGCTTCTACACCTGCACTGCTTGCTGTTTGGGGTTTTAGGCTGGGTTTTTGTACAGCACTTTGAGATATCAGCTGATCTAAATTTGATTTGTATTATATTTGTTTATTTGATTAATTTATTATTTCATTCCAATTCATCATCTCATCTCTAGAGATGTTGCCTATGCTGTCTGACAAAATCCCTATTTTAGTAGTTCTTCAAAGTAAAGAAGACATACTTTTATGACTGCTGAATACCAAATATCAATCACTTCGATCATTGACTTTCAGGTAGAGATACCTCGCGAAGCAATTGCACTCTATCCCTCTCTCGTGTTCTACTGTCCCTTCTCTCCCTTCCATGTCTGCCCCACATAGACCAGACAAGTAGGTGGTCACCGCTCAGCACTAGCGTGTGTGGCATACCTGTTTGATAATGCTCTTAACACAGGGAAGAGGAAGGCCCTGGTAGTTGGACTTGATGATCCACTTTAGAAGGTGGTGTCCGAGAACCTCAAACACCATACACACATCTGGGACAGCTGGTCAAGGAGGACCACAGCTTCATCACTGAGATACATATGCAGATACATACGCAGATATAAAGAGCATATAAGTATACACACACATCCACACACAACCTCTGTAGACAAGGATACGTATTCCGTTGATTCCAGAGATCTTGAAGTCATCTATCAGCTGAACCACCATTTCTTTGTTTTGGTCAGAGGGGTCACTCTCTCTCACCTGGAGATGAACGACAAACAATAGAGAGATCAGGGCGGAGGGTGTGAGAGAGGTGTGCGAGGCATGGGGAAACGAAACACACACACAAACACACACACACCCAGAGTCACTACTCACACATCTGAGCAGTTTGATCTCATCCAAGGCTGTCTCTGTGTAATGCTGAGCACTCTTCACCACCTTCATCGCCACAAAGTTCTTCACCCTGAAACAAGAAACACATAACACACAGAGATCCATATCACAACATGATGGACTACAGCAGAGCTAGCCATGCAACACTGGAGTTGAACCAATCAATCACAGATTGTGGAAAAACACACTGTTGGGGAAGATGTTTACTGGTAATGGTTTCATATCCAAGGACAATGTCCATGTGAGTGAGGAACAGTGTACAGTGTATGATTGTGTAATTGATTTAATTGGGGCTAATTGAGGATATGGGCGAGCTGTACGACGTAACCTAGTGAACGGTGATATTCTGACACTGAGACTGTTAGGCATCAGTGTGGTTAACACTTTGGCACTATGTGTCATTACACTGCAGCTGCTACTGTCTACTGTGTCACTGTGTAGGAGTGGTTTTGTTGCAGCCGTTGTCATGGTAATGAGTTGGTAATAGTGGTGACCCGTCTGACTCCCGTTGACAGGTGTGTGTGTGACTCACTGGATGTCCCAGCACAGCCATACGGTGGAGAAGTGACCCCAGCCCAGCTTGCGGATCACATGATACCTCCCATTGAACAAGTCCCCTATCTTCACCGGATGGTATCCACCTGAGAGAGATAGAGAGAGAGAGAAGAGAGAGAAGAGAGGGAGATACTATTAGAAAAACCTAGATAATCAAGATACTGATACGTCGAGCCGAGCTACTGAATCTATGCTATCAGTAAGAGGGAGGGCGTGAGAGAGGATTAAGAAAGAGAGTGAGTGAGTGAGTGAGAGAGAGAGAGTGAGTGAGAAGGTCCTCAGTAGGTCCTCACAGCTATCAGGATATCAGGCTCCTCAGTGGAAAGACCACTCCCTCTTGGCACAGACAACAACCTTGAGCCTTGGTGCTGGTGCCAAGCATATAGAGCTTCTGGCAAGTCACACACTGCTGCAAATGACATTAGGAGCCAGCAGGGATGATATAAGAGACAGAGTAAGAGGTAGAGAGAGAGAAAGGAGACGAAGATATGGGTTTAAGTGTATTGGAGTTTGTGTAAGGCTGCATGCTTCCCAGCCGAAACAGTATTATGATGACATTTTGTGAGGTTTTTGTTCGTTTTGGACTTCGTGTTGAGGCACACAACATTTCTTATAGAGGCAGGCCATAGTTTGGAGCCCTTTTTGTTTGGTCAACAGTAGAGATTCTTCAATAAAGTATTTGTTGTCATTCAATGAGAGACAACTCATTTTCATGCACATTTTTTCTTTGAGAAATACAGCACCAAACATTTTGTTAGATGTAAAATTGTTTGACAGATATCCTCGGAAAAAACGTCAAAATGAACAACACATTTCTTTAGTTACTTTAGATAAATTCGGACTATTTTGATGTGAGCATATACTGGCTACAGCATCTCAAAATGGACAAATAATACTATTGCCGCTTTTTTCTAGTTTTTCAAGCGAAGGCCTTTTGAGGGAGTATGCAAGCACACTCGGCTAGGCGCCAGCCGAACTTAAGCGTGCTGACGCCTTCAGTGAGTGTGTCTAGGGAGGGGGGTGTATGTGGCATGTGTGTGAGAAAGACGGGAGAAATAAAGAGTGTAGAGGTAGAGAGGTAAAGAGAGAAAGGGAGAGGAGATAAGAGTTACGAAGACAGAACTGGATACTTGTGTATGCATGTATAAGCTTTGGAAGTTCTACACGTGTGTGTGTGTGCGTGCATGCGTGTGGGGGTTTGTGAGTGTGTATTATCTCCCCCACCTTTGCAGTAGTCTGTGGGGTCCTCCTGCTCCTCATCGTCAGAGCCTAATATCTCCTCCTCTGGCTCTGGGGGGACGGCCGGCTCAGGGGGGGCTGGAGGGGGAGGTGGGGCAGACACCGGGGCTTTTTGCTGGGTCTCAGGCCTGACAGAGAGAGAGAGAGATACTGTTAGAACCTGAATTGGTTAGGGTAGGAACAACCCTTTCCGCGTACAACATACTAACACACAATTACACTAGAATCATCACTGCAGCCGATATGTTTAGCTGGATGCCATTTCTCTTTAAGATCTGATTCCATCTCGGAGCCCATCCTCAATCCTTTTCCCTAGCCTTTGGTGTTCTCAGATCTGAAAGGATTGGAAATGGAACGAGGCCCATGAGGAAGAGAAAATATACATGTCTGCTATATTTTTAAGGGCTTAGTATCTTATCAATAAGACAGTGTGTGACTTCTCTTCCCCCTGTGAAAAGTCTGTTCCAGCCTGAGAGGGTGAGCCACTTTAATTCAGTGTTGTCTGTATGTTCAATGTTTAGCTATGCGGTGTGATGTTGAGGAGGAGTGAGCTAGTTCCATAGCATCAATGAGGAGCGGCAGGGTAGCCTAGTGGTTAGAGTGTTGGACTAGTAACCGGAAGGTTGCGAGTTCAAACCCCCGAGCTGACAAGGTACAAATCTGTCGTTCTGCCCCTGAACAGGCAGTTAACCCACTGTTCCCAGGCCGTCATTGAAAATAAGAATTTGTTCTTAACTGACTTGCCTGGTTAAATAAAGGTTAAAAAAAAAAAAAAAAAAAAAAAAAAAAGGAACCCCCCCAGAAACAAGAGTGTCTATTCATTTAGATGACATAACATTATCATAACATGAAATAACACACAAACTGGACAGTTGTATCGCCATCTCTCATTCAAAGACTCTATCATGTATTGTTGTCTCTATCTTCTTGCCCTTTGTACTTTTGTCTGTGCAAAATAATGCTTGTACCCTACCATGTTTTGTACCCTACCATGTTGTTGTCATGTTGTGTTGCTACCATGCTGTGTTATGTGTTGCTGCCTTGCTATGTCTTAGGTCTCTCTTTATGTAGTATTGTGGAGTCTCTCTGATGATGTGTGTTTTGTCATATTTAAAAATAAAAACGTTTTATACCAGCCCTCGTCCCCGCAGGAGGCCTTTTGCCTTTTGGTAGGCCGTCATTGTAAATAGGAATTTATTCTTAACTGGCTTGACTAGTTAAATAAAGGTTAAATACATTTTTTACAAAAAATGTAAAGTATTGTTCAACATTAACCAGACGAGTCAGAATCTTAAGATGTTGTTCTGGTGTATCTCTGAACACGACTCTCTCAGTAGCATCCTCAGAAATATCTCTATCAGTTATAAAGGCTAAATAGATTGTGTGAACAGTGCCAATGTCTGTCTAATAGATTCTGCTCAAAATATCAGAAATAGGATCAAACACAAAACACACACACACACACACACACACACACACACACACACACACACACACACACACACACACACACACACACAGAGAGAGCTAATGGGCTGTGATAAATCATGGTCACAGGCACAGGCACATACAGGCAGTTACTCTTCTGTTGACGCCTTCTTGTGTGATCAGCTGACTTGAGGTTAGCTTTGGGATGAGAGAGAGCATACAGATAGCTAGGACAACACAAGGCTCCTCTAATGTCTAATACAGCTTGCTAGGACAACACAAGGCTCCTCTAACGTCTAACACAGCTAGCTAGGACAACACAAGGCTCCTCTAACGTCTAACACAGCTCCATAGGAAAACACAAGGCTCCTCTAACGTCTAATACAGCTAGCTAGGACAACACAAGGATCCTCTAACATCTAATACAGCTACAGTGCCTTGCGAAAGTATTCGGCCCCCTTGAACTTTGCGACCTTTTGCCACATTTCAGGCTTCAAACATAAAGATATAAAACTGTGTTTTTTTGTGAAGAATCAACAACAAGTGGGACACAATCATGAAGTGGAACGACATTTATTGGATATTTCAAACTTTTTTAACAAATCAAAAACTGAAAAATTGGGCGTGCAAAAATATTCTGCCCCCTTAAGTTAATACTTTGTAGCGCCACCTTTTGCTGCGATTACAGCTGTGAGTCGCTTGGGGTATGTCTCTATCAGTTTTGCACATCGAGAGACTGAATTTTTTTCCCATTCCTCCTTGCAAAACAGCTCGAGCTCAGTGAGGTTGGATGGAGAGCATTTGTGAACAGCAGTTTTCAGTTCTTTCCACAGATTCTCGATTGGATTCAGGTCTGGACTTTGACTTGGCAATTCTAACACCTGGATATGTTTATTTTTGAACCATTCCATTGTAGATTTTGCTTTATGTTTTGGATCATTGTCTTGTTGGAAGACAAATCTCCGTCCCAGTCTCAGGTCTTTTGCAGACTCCATCAGGTTTTCTTCCAGAATGGTCCTGTATTTGGCTCCATCCATCTTCCCATCAATTTTAACCATCTTCCCTGTCCCTGCTGAAGAAAAGCAGGCCCAAACCATGATGCTGCCACCACCATGTTTGACAGTGGGGATGGTGTGTTCAGGGTGATGAGATGTGTTGCTTTTACGCCAAACATAACGTTTTGCATTGTTGTCAAAAAGTTCAATTTTGGTTTCATCTGACTAGAGCACCTTCTTCCACATGTTTGGTGTGTCTCCCAGGTGGCTTGTGGCAAACTTTAACCGACACTTTTTATGGATATCTTTAAGAAATGGCTTTCTTCTTGCCACTCTTCCATAAAGGCCAGATTTGTGCAATATACAACTATTGTTGTCCTATGGACAGAGTCTCCCACCTCAGCTGTAGATCTCTGCAGTTCATCCAGAGTGATCATGGGCCTCTTGGCTGCATCTCTGATCAGTCTTCTCCTTGTATGAGCTGAAAGTTTAGAGGGACGGCCAGGTCTTGGTAGATTTGCAGTGGTCTGATACTCCTTCCATTTCAATATTATCGCTTGCACAGTTCTTCTTGGGATGTTTAAAGCTTGGGAAATTTTTTGTATCCAAATCCGGCTTTAAACTTCTTCACAACAGTATCTCGGACCTGCCTGGTGTGTTCCTTGTTCTTCATGATGCTCTCTGCGCTTTTAACGGACCTCTGAGACTATCACAGTGCAGGTGCATTTATACGGAGACTTGATTACACACAGGTGGATTGTATTTATCATCATTAGTCATTTAGGTCAACATTGGATCATTCAGAGATCCTCACTGAACTTCTGGAGAGAGTTTGCTGCACTGAAAGTAAAGGGGCTGAATAATTTTGCACGCCCAATTTTTCCGTTTTTGATTTGTTAAAAAAGTTTGAAATATCCAATAAATGTCGTTCCACTTCATGATTGTGTCCCACTTGTTGTTGATTCTTCACAAAAAAATACAGTTTTATATCTTTATGTTTGAAGCCTGAAATGTGGCAAAAGGTCGCAAAGTTCAAGGGGGCCGAATACTTTCGCAAGGCACTGTAAATAGGACAACAAGGCTCCTCTAACCTCTAATACAGCTAGATAGGACAACAAGGTTCCTCTAATGTCTAGCTAGGACAACACAAGGCTCCTCTAATGTCTAGCTAGGACAACACAAGGCTCCTCTAACGCCTAATACAGCTAGATAGGACAACAAGGCTTCTCTAACGTCTAATACAGCGTAGATAGGACAACGTCTAATTGTAACGTTCGTCGTTGGGAGAAAGAGAGGAGGACCAAGGTGCAGCATGGTAAGTATTCATTATGCCTTTTAAGGAAAACGAATACTCAAACAAAACAACAAAAACGATAAACGAAACAGTCCTGTCTGGTGACATACACAAAGACAGGAAATAATCACCCACGAAACACAATAGAAAACAGGCTCCCTAAATATGGTTCTCAATCAGGGACAACGATTGACAGCTGCCTCTGATTGAGAACCATACCAGGCCAAACACAGAAATAGCAAATCATAGAAAAACTACCACCCAACTCACACCCTGATCATACTAAAACAGACATAACAAAATAACTAAGGTCAGAACGTGACAGTACCCCCCAAAGGTGCGGACTCCGGCCGCAAAACCTGAACCTATAGGGGAGGGTCTGGGTGGGTGTCTGTCCGCGGTGGTGGCTCTGGCGCGGGACGTGGACCCCATTCCACCATAGTCCTTGTCCGCCTCTTAGCCTCGCCGCCGTGGCCTCTTTAGAGCGGCGACCCTCGCCGCCGACCTCGGACTGGGGACCCTAGCCACGGGTCCCGAATGGACGGGAGATTCCGGCAGCACCGGACAGGCGGGAGACTCCGGCAGCTCCGGAGTGAAGGGCGATTCTGGAAGCTGACGAGCGGCTCTGGCGGCTCCTGGCTGACGGGCGACTCTGGCGGCTCAGGACAGACGGGCGACTCTGGCGGCTCAGGACAGACGGGCGACTCTGGCGGCTCAGGACAGACGGGCGACTCTGGCGGCTCAGGACAGACGGGCGACTCTGGCGGCTCAGGACAGACGGGCGACTCTGGCGGCTCAGGACAGACGGGCGACTCTGGCGGCTCAGGACAGACGGGCGACTCTGGCGGCTCAGGACAGACGGGCGACTCTGGCGGCTCAGGACAGACGGGCGACTCTGGCGGCTCAGGACAGACGGGCGACTCTGGCGGCTCAGGACAGACGGGCGACTCTGGCGGCTCAGGACAGACGGGCGACTCTGGCGGCTCAGGACAGACGGGCGACTCTGGCGGCTCAGGACAGACGGGCGACTCTGGCGGCTCAGGACAGACGGGCGACTCTGGCGGCTCAGGACAGACGGGCGACTCTGGCGGCTCAGGACAGACGGGCGACTCTGGCGGCTCAGGACAGACGGGCGACTCTGGCGGCTCAGGACAGACGGGCGACTCTGGCGGCTCAGGACAGACGGGCGACTCTGGCGGCTCAGGACAGACGGGCGACTCTGGCGGCTCAGGACAGACGGGCGACTCTGGCGGCTCAGGACAGACGGGCGACTCTGGCGGCTCAGGACAGACGGGCGACTCTGGCGGCTCAGCACAGACGGGCGACTCTGGCGGCTCAGGACAGACGGGCGACTCTGGCGGCTCAGGACAGACGGGCGACTCTGGCGGCTCAGGACAGACGGGCGACTCTGGCGGCTCAGGACAGACGGGCGACTCTGGCGGCTCAGGACAGACGGGCGACTCTGGCGGCTCAGGACAGACGGGCGACTCTGGCGGCTCAGGACAGACGGGCGACTCTGGCGGCTCAGGACAGACGGGCGACTCTGGCGGCTCAGGACAGACGGGCGACTCTGGCGGCTCAGGACAGACGGGCGACTCTGGCGGCTCAGGACAGACGGGCGACTCTGGCGGCTCAGGACAGACGGGCGACTCTGGCGGCTCAGGACAGACGGGCGACTCTGGCGGCTCAGCACAGACGGGCGACTCTGGCGGCTCAGGACAGACGGGCGACTCTGGCGGCTCAGGACAGACGGGCGACTCTGGCGGCTCAGGACAGACGGGCGACTCTGGCGGCTCAGGACAGACGGGCGACTCTGGCGGCTCAGGACAGACGGGCGACTCTGGCGGCTCAGGACAGACGGGCGACTCTGGCGGCTCAGGACAGACGGGCGACTCTGGCGGCTCAGGACAGACGGGCGACTCTGGCGGCTCAGGACAGACGGGCGACTCTGGCGGCTCAGGACAGACGGGCGACTCTGGCGGCTCAGGACAGACGGGAGACTCTGGCGGCTCAGGACAGACGGGAGACTCTAGCGGATCAGGACAGATGGGAGCACCTGTAGGGAGGAGACGGAGAGACAGCCTGGTGCGGGGGGCTGCCACCGGAGGGCTGGTGCATGGAGGTGGCACCGGATAGACCGGACCGTGAAGGCGCACTGGAGGTCTCGAGCACAGAGCCTGCCCAACCCTACCTGGCTGAATGCTCCCCGTAGCCAGGCCAGTGCGGCGAGGTGGAATAGCCCACACTGGGCTGTGCTGGCGAACCGGGGACACCATGCGTAGGGCTGGTGCCATGTACCCCGCCCCGAGGAGACGCAATGGAGACCAGATGCGCTGAGCCGGCTTCATGGCACCTGGCTCGATGCCCAACCTAGCCCGGCCGATACGAGGCACTGCTATGTACCGTACCGGGCTATGCCTGCGCACCAGGGACACTGTGCGCCTCACGGCATAACACGGTGCCTGCCCGGTCCCCCTCTCTCCACGGTAAGCACGGGGAGTTGGCGCAGGTCTCCTACCCTACTTCGCCACACTCCCCGTGTGTGTCTCCCCCCCCCCCCCCAAGACATTTTTGAGGCTGCCTCTCCGGCTTCTAGCCACGCTGCCGTGCTGCCTCCTCATACCACCGCCTCTCGGCTTTTGCTGCCTCTAGCTCAGCCTTGGGGCGGCGATATTCTCCAGCCTGTGCCCGGGGTCCCTTGCCGTCCAGAATCTCCTCCCATGTCCAGGAGTCCTGAGATCGCTGCTGCTGCCCGTTACCACGCTGCTTGGTCCTTCGGTGATGGGTGATTCTGTAACGTTTGTCGTTGGGAGAAAGAGAGGAGGACCAAGGTGCAGCATGGTAAGTATTCATTATGCCTTTTAAGGAAAACGAATACTCAAACAAAACAACAAAAACGATAAACGAAACAGTCCTGTCTGGTGACATACACAAAGACAGAAAATAATCACCCACGAAACACAATAGAAAACACGCTCCCTAAATATGGTTCTCAATCAGGGACAACAATTGACAGCTGCCTCTGATTGAGAACCATACCAGGCCAAACACAGAAATAGCAAATCATAGAAAAACTAACATAGACAACCCACCCAACTCATGCCTTGACCATACTAAAACAAAGACATAACAAAAGAACTAAGGTCAGAACGTGACAGTAATACAGTTAGATAGGACAACACAAGGCTCCTCTAACATATAATACAGCTAGATAGGACAACACAAGGCTCCTCTAACGTCTAATACAGCTAGATACAGCTTTCTTCATATTTTCAAACAGTCCATTTATATTTTCTAACGGGGCTATACATTTTGGTGAGTTTTTTCTCTCTCGCCCGAGTAGCCTTGTTTCACTACCAAAAATAAAATTAAACCATCTAGTGTTCAGTGAAATAACAACACAATGTCACATACAGGTAGCCTAGTCAAATAATTAACATCCAATCACATTACTGTTACTCTGTCGCGGGAATTCCACTAACGGTCTGTATGTAGCGAAACGTAGCTACTGCTCATGTTGGTATCTGTACTAATGGCGCAAAAGCCATGACAGGGAGACATAGTGGAGTGGTAACGTGCATTCAAGAAGTTGCTCCTGACGCCACTTGGGTACACTGCAGCATCTACCGAGAGGTTCTTGCTGCCAATGGAATGCCTGACAGCTTGAAAGACATTTTGAACACCACAGTGAAAATGGTTAACTTTGTTAAAGTAAGGCCCCTGAACTCTCGTGTATTTTCTGCACTGTGCAATGATATGGGCAGCGACCATGTAACGCTTTTACAACATACAGAAAGAAATGAGCTGGTTATCAAGGAGCAAAGTCTTGACATGTTTTTTTTTAAATTGAGAGACGAGCTTAAAGTTTTCTTTACTGACCATCATTTTTACTTGTCTTAACTGCTTGTATGATGACGAGTTTCTCACACAACTGGCCTACGGGGTCATGTTTTTTCTCTGAATGATCTGAATCTAGGATTACAGGGACTCTCTGCAACTATATTCAATGTGCGGGACAAAATTGAGGCTATGATTAAGAAGTTGGAGCTCTTCTCTGTCTGCATTAAGAAGGACAACACACAGGACTTTCCATCATTGTATGATTTTTTGTTTGCAAATGAACTCAAGCTTACGGACAATGTCAAACGTGATACAGCGAAGCACCGGAGAGACTTAGATGCTCAATTATGCAGGTACTTCCCTGAAACAGATGACACAAACAACTGGATTCCTTATCCCTTTCATGCCCTGCCTCCAGTCCACTTACCGATATCTGAACAACAGAGCCTCGTCGAAATTGTAACAAGCGGTTCTGTGAAAATTTAATTTAAATCAGAAGCCACTGCCTGGATTGGGCTGCGCTCAGAGTATCCTGCCTTGACAAATCGCACTGTTAAGATACTGATGCCCGTTGCAACCACGTACCTACACTACCGTTCAAAAGTTTGGGGTCACTTAGAAATGTCGTTGTTTTTGACAGAAAAGCACATTTTTGTCCATTAAAATAACATCAAATTGATCAGAAATACAGTGTAGACATTGTTAATGTTGTAAATGACTATTGTAGCTGGAAATGGCACATTTTTTATGGAATATCTACATAGGTGTACAGAGGCCCATTATCAGCAACCATCACTCCAATGGCATATGGCATCACTCCAATGTTCCAATGGCACATTGTGTTAGCTAACCCAAGTTAATACTTGTAAAAGGCTAATTGATCATTATAAAAACCCTTTATTTTGCAAATATGTTAGCACAGCTGAAAACTGTTGTTCTGATTAAAGAAGCAATACAACTGGCGTTCAATGCTGTGTATTACTCCCTTTACAGAACAGCTCAAACTGGCTCTAACCAGAATAGCAAAATGAGTTGGAAACCCCGGTACACAACTGAGCAAGAGGACAAGTACATTAAAGTGTCTAATTTGATTAACAGACGCTTCACAAGTCCTCAACTGACAGCTTCATTAAATCGTACCCCCAAAACACCAGTCTCAACATCAACAGTGAAGTGGCGACTCTGGGATGCTGGCCTGCTGGTCTGTGTTCTTTTGCCCATCTTAATATTTTCTTTTTATTGGCCAGTCTGAGATATGGCTTTTTCTTTGCAACTCTGCCTAGAAGGCCAGCATCCCGGAGTCGCCTCTCAACTGTTAACTTTGAGACGGGTGTTTTGCGGGTACTATTTAATTTCTAAGTGACCCCAAACTTTTGAAAGGTAGTGTATGTGAGAGTGGATTCTCAGCACTCACTAGCATGAAAACGAAATACAGGTACAGACTGTGTGTGGAGAATTATTTAAGACTGAGACTCTCTCCAATACAACCCAACATTGCAGAGTTATGTGCATCCTTTCAATGTCATGTGCTTGGCAGTCGTCTAGCTGCCACCGATCCCTTTTCCTTTTTCGTTTGGTTTTGTCTGTCTTGTGTTCACCTGTGTCTAGTTTAGTTAATCAGTGGGGTATTTTATCTTGCCCTACCCGCTAGGTTTTGTGCGGGATTGTTTGTATTACTGTCATTGGCTTGGGTTGCGTTTTTGTTTTTACTGTTAAGCAGGTGTATTTTCATGAGACTGTTTCGCCCGCACGTTAGTTTAGCAGAGGAGTGTTTCCTCCGCTTTGTTTACTAGACTGCGTTCCTGTGTTCTTGTGGCTACGTTAGTGGTCTTGTACCTGTTGTGTTGGACAGTAATAAAACGCCCTTCTTGGATATTCTTGCTCTCCTGCGCCTGACTCCACACCCACCTCTCCTAGGGAGATTCTGACAGTTATTCACAATTTTCGATGAACAAATACGGTTTTATATGTAAGATGGTTAAATAAAGAGCCAAAATATTGATTATTATTATATTATTATTTGTGCCCTGGTCCTATAAGAACTCTGTCACTTCCCACGAGCCAGGTTGTGACAAAAACTCACACCCATTCTTATGTTTAATAAATGTATTGTATAGTGTGTGTGTGGCAGGCTTACAATGATGGCAAAAAACAACATTTGAGAATGTGCTGACCCTGTAGCTAGAGGGGGTACGCACATGGAGGTTGAATGTTTGAAGGGGTACAGGACTATAAAGAGTTTGGGAACCACTGATCTAGGGCAACAAATGGCTCGAAGACGTGGATGTTGATTAAGGCTGGCCCCCTGCACACCTCTGATTAAAAGGGGTTGGGTTAAATGTGGAAGACACATTTCAGTTGAATGCATTCAGTTGTACAACTGACTAGGTACACAACTGAGCAAAAGGACAAGTACATTAGAGTGTCTCATTTGATAAACAGATGCCTCACAAGTCCTCAACTGGCAGCTTCATTAAATCGTACCTGCAAAACACCTCAACATCAACAGTGAAGAGGTGACTCCAGGATGCTGGCCTTCTAGGCAGAGTTCCTCTGTCCAGTGTCTGTGTTCTTTTGCCCATCTTAATCTTTACTTTTTATTGGACAGTCTGAGATATGGATTTTTCTTTGCAACTCTGCCTAGAAGGCCAGGATCCCGGAGTTGCCTCTCAACTTTTCCTTTCCTCCAGTGTCTAATACAGCATAGCGTTCTGCAAAGGACAACATAGACACTTAGCATTGAGATTCCTGCAGTAAGTGACACACGCGCTCTTACAAACACAGAGGTACATGTAGCTTACTTACTTCTCGTGTTCTTCTTAGTTCTTATTTTTATTTGTCGTGTGTTTTTGTTCTACATTAAACATGTTAGTACTACATTGATATTGATTACTGCATCGTTGGGTCTGGAGCTAGCAAATTAGGCATTTCACTGTACTGTGCATGTGACATTAACACCCCCCCCCCCCCCCCCCCACACACACACACAATAGACTTAGGCTATGTACACACTCATACACATGCACACACCCTCCATGCTTGGATCTGTGCCCTTGCAGCAGGATGGTCCTTAACCAAAACAGTCACGTACTATATCATAGATCACTTCCACGGGCTCAGTGCTTTTAAACTTGAGCCTGCCACACACACACCTAGCCACAATAACTCTGAGCCCACCCTACAGCAGTAGCCACCCTACAGCAGAAGCAGTAGCCACCCTACAGCAGTATAGTAGCAGTAGCCACCCTACAGCAGTAGCAGTAGCCACCCTACAGCAGTAGCAGTAGCCACCCTAAAGCAGTATAGTAGCAGTAGCCACCCTACAGCAGTAGCAGTAGCCACCATACAGCAGTAGCAGTAGCCACCCTACAGCAGTAGCCGTAGCCACCCTACAGCAGTAGCAGTAGCCACCCTACAGGAGAAGCAGTAGCCACCCTACAGCAGTAGCAGTAGCCACCCTACAGCAGTAGCAGTAGTCACCCTACAGCAGTAGCAGTAGCCATCCTGCAGCAGTAGCAGTAGCCACCCTGCAGCAGTAGCAGTAACCACCCTACAGCAGTAGCAGTAGCCACCCTACAGCAGTAGCAGTAGCCACCCTACAGCAGTAGCAGTAGCCACCCTACAGTAGTAGCATTAGCCACCCTACAGGAGAAGCAGTAGCCACCCTGCAGTAGTAGCAGTAGCCACCCTACAGCAGTAGCAGTAGCCACCCTACAGCAGTAGCCACCCTACAGTAGTAGCAATAGCCACCCTACAGCAGTAGCAGTAGCCACCCTACAGCAGTAGCAGTAGCCACCCTACAGCAGTAGCCACCCTACAGCAGTAGCAGTAGCCACCCTACAGCAGTAGCAGTAGCCACCCTACAGCAGTATAGTAGCAGTAGCCACCTTACAGCAGTAGCCACCCTACAGCAGTAGCAGTAGCCACTCTACAGCAGTAGCCACCCTACAGCAGAAGCAGTAGCCACCCTACAGCAGTATAGTAGCAGTAGCCACCCTACAGCAGTAGCCACCGTACAGCAGTAGCAGAAGCCACCCAACAGCAGTAGCAGTAGCCACCCTACAGCAGTAGCCACCCTACAGCAGTAGCAGTAGCCACCCTACAGGAGAAGCAGTAGCCACCCTACAGGAGAAGCAGTAGCCACCCTACAGCAGTAGCAGTAGCCACCCTACAGCAGTAGCCACCCTACAGCAGTAGCAGTAGCCACCCTACAGCAGTATAGTAGCAGTAGCCACCCTACAGCAGTAGCCACCCTACAGCAGTAGCAGTAGCCACCCAACAGCAGTAGCAGTAGCCACCCTACAGCAGTAGCCACCCTACAGCAGAAGCAGTAGCCACCCTACAGCAGTATAGTAGCAGTAGCCACCCTACAGCAGTAGCCACCCTACAGCAGTAGCAGTAGCCACCCAACAGCAGTAGCAGTAGCCACCCTACAGCAGTAGCAGTAGCCACCCTACAGCAGTAGCCACCCTACAGCAGTAGCAATAGCCACCCTACAGGAGAAGCAGTAGCCACCCTGCAGTAGTAGCAGTAGCCACCCTACAGCAGTAGCAGTAGCCACCCTACAGCAGTAGCCACCCTACAGTAGTAGCAATAGCCACCCTACAGCAGTAGCAGTAGCCACCCTACAGCAGTAGCAGTAGCCACCCTACAGCAGTAGCCACCCTACAGCAGTAGCAGTAGCCACCCTACAGCAGTATAGTAGCAGTAGCCACCTTACAGCAGTAGCCACCCTACAGCAGTAGCAGTAGCCACCCTACAGTAGTAGCAATAGCCACCCTACAGGAGAAGCAGTAACCACTCTAAAGCAGTAGCAGTAGCCACCCTACAGCAGTAGCAGTAGCCACCCTACAGCAGTAGCAGTAGCCACCCTACAGTAGTAGCATTAGCCACCCTACAGGAGAAGCAGTAGCCACCCTGCAGTAGTAGCAGTAGCCACCCTACAGCAGTAGCCACCCTACAGCAGTAGCAGTAGCCACCCTACAGGAGAAGCAGTAGCCACCCTACAGCAGTAGCAGTAGCCACCCTACAGCAGTAGCAGTAGCCACCCTACAGCAGTAGCCACCCTACAGCAGTATAGTAGCAGTAGCCACCCTACAGCAGTAGCAGTAGCCACCCTACAGCAGTAGCCACCCTACAGCAGTAGCAGTAGCCACCCTACAGGAGAAGCTGTAGCCACCCTACAGCAGTAGCAGTAGCCACCCGACAGCAGTAGCAGTAGTCACCCTACAGCAGTAGCAGTAGCCATCCTGCAGCAGTAGCAGTAACCACCCTACAGCAGTAGCAGTAGCCACCCTACAGCAGTAGCAGTAGCCACCCTACAGCAGTAGCAGTAGCCACCCTGCAGTAGTAGCAGTAGCCACCCTATAGCAGTAGCAGTAGCCACCCTACAGCAGTAGCCACCCTACAGTAGTAGCAATAGCCACCCTACAGGAGAAGCAGTAACCACCCTACAGCAGTAGCAGTAGCCACCCTACAGCAGTAGCATTAGCCACCCTACAGTAGTAGCATTAGCCACCCTACAGGAGAAGCAGTAGCCACCCTGCAGTAGTAGCAGTAGCCACCCTACAGCAGTAGCAGTAGCCACCCTACAGCAGTAGCCAACCTACAGTAGTAGCAATAGCAACCCTACAGGAGAAGCAGTATCCACCCTGCAGTAGTAGCAGTAGCCACCCTACAGCAGTATCAGTAGCCACCCTACAGGAGAAGCAGTAGCCACCCTACAGCAGTAGCCACCCTACAGCAGAAGCAGTAGCCACCCTACAGCAGTATATTAGCAGTAGCCACCCTACAGCAGTAGCAGTAGCCACCCTACAGCAGTAGCAGTAGCCACCCTACAACAGTAGCAGTAGCCACCCTACAGCAGTAGCAGTAGCCACCCTACAGCAGTAGCAGTAGCTACCCTACAGCAGTAGCCACCCTACAGCAGTAGCAGTAGCCACCCTACAGCAGTAGCAGTAGTCACCCTACAGCAGTAGCAGTAGCCATCCTGCAACAGTAGCAGTAGCCACCCTGCAGCAGTAGCAGTAACCACCCTACAGCAGTAGCAGTAGCCACCCTACAGCAGTAGCCACCCTACAGCAGAAGCAGTAGCCACCCTACAGCAGTAGCCACCCTACAGCAGTAGCAGTAGCCACTCTACAGCAGTAGCAGTAGCCACCCTACAGCAGTAGCCACCCTACAGCAGTAGCAGTAGCCACCCTACAGCAGTAGAAGTAGCTACCCTACAGCAGTAGAAGTAGCCACCCTACAGCAGTAGCCACCCTACAGCAGTAACAGTAGCCACCCTACAGCAGTAGCAGTAGCCACCCTACAGCAGTAGCAGTAGTCACCCTACAGCAGTAGCAGTAGCCATCCTGCAGCAGTAGCAGTAGCCACCCTGCAGCAGTAACCGTAGCCACCCAGCAGCAGTAACCACCCTACAGCAGTAGCAGTAGCCACCCTACAGGAGAAGCAGTAGCCACCCTGCAGTAGTAGCAGTAGCCACCCTACAGCAGTAGCAGTAGCCACCCTACAGCAGTAGCCACCCTACAGTAGTAGCAATAGCCACCCTACAGGAGAAGCAGTAGCCACCCTGCAGTAGTAGCAGTAGCCACCCTACAGCAGTAGCAGTAGCCACCCTACAGCAGTAGCCACCCTACAGCAGTAGCAGTAGCTACCCTACAGGAGAAGCAGTAGCCACCCTACAGCAGTAGCAGTAGCCACCCTACAGCAGTAGCCACCCTACAGCAGTAGCAGTAGCCACCCTACAGGAGAAGCAGTAGCCACCATACAGTAGTAGCAGTAGCCACCTTACAGGAGAAGCAGTAGCCACCCTACAAGAGAAGCCAGCCCACTTCAGTGTGTCTGTGTACATGTACAGTGGGGCAAAAAAGTATTTAGTCAGCCACCAATTGTGCAAGTTCTCCCACTTAAAAAGATGAGAGAGGCCTGTAATTTTAATCACAACTTCAACTGTGACAGACAAAATGAGGAAAAAAAATCCAGAAAATCACATTGTAGGATTTTTAATGAATTTATTTGCAAATTATGGTGGAAAATAAGTATTTAGTGAATAACAAAAGTTTATCTCAATACTTTGTTATATACCCTTTGTTGGCAATGACAGAGGTCAAACGTTTTCTGTAAGTCTTCACAAGGTTTTCACACACTGTTGCTGGAATTTTGGCCCATTCCTCCATGCAGATCTCCTCTAGAGCAGTGATGTTTTGGGGCTGTTGCTGGGCAACACGGACTTTCAACTCCCTCCAAAGATGTTCTATGGGGTTGAGATCTGGAGACTGGCTAGGCCACTCCAGGACCTTGAAATGCTTCTTACGAAGCCACTCCTTCGTTGCCCGGGCGGTGTGTTTGGGATCATAGTCATGCTGAAAGACCCAGCCACGTTTCATCTTCAATGCCCTTGCTGATGGAAGGAGGTTTTCACTCAAAATCTCACGATACATGGCCCCATTCATTCTTTCCTTTACACGGATCAGTCGTCTTGGTCCCTTTGCAGAAAAACAGCCCCAAAGCATGATGTTTCCACCCCCATGCTTCACAGTAGGTATGGTGTTCTTTGGATGCAACTCAGCATTCTTTGTCCTCCAAACACGACGAGTTGAGTTTTTACCAAAAAGTTATATTTTGGTTTGATCTGACCATATGACATTCTCCCAATCTTCTTCTGGATCATCCAAATGCTCTCTAGCAAACTTCAGACGGGCCTGGACATGTACTGGCTTAAGCAGGGGGACACGTCTGGCACTGCAGGATTTGAGTCCCTGGCGGCATAGTGTGTTACTGATGGTAGGCTTTGTTACTTTGGTCCCAGCTCTCTGCAGGTCATTCACTAGGTCCCCCCGTGTGGATCTGGGATTTTTGCTCACCATTCTTGTGATCGTTTTGACCCCACGGGTGAGATCTTGCGTGGAGCCCCAGATCGAGGGAGATTATCAGTGGTCTTGTATGTCTTCCATTTCCTAATAATTGCTCCCACAGTCAATTTCTTCAAACCAAGCTGCTTACCTATTGCAGATTCAGTCTTCCCAGCCTGGTGCAGGTCTACAATTTTGTTTCTGGTGTCCTTTGACAGCTCTTTGGTCTTGGCCATAGTGGAGTTTGGAGTGTGACTGTTTGAGGTTGTGGACAGGTGTCTTTTATACTGATAACAAGTTCAAACAGGTGCCATTAATACAGGTAACGAGTGGAGGACAGAGGAGCCTCTTAAAGAAGAAGTTACAGGTCTGTGAGAGCCAGAAATCTTGCTTGTTTGTAGGTGACCAAATACTTATTTTCCACCATAATTTGCAAATAAATTCATTAAAAATCCTACAATGTGATTTTCAGGATTTTTTTCTCTCATTTTTGTCTGTCATAGTTGAAGTGTACCTATGATGAATTACAGGCCTCTCTCATCTTTTTAAGTGGGAGAACTTGCACAATTGGTGGCTGACTAAATACTTTTTTGCCCCACTGTATGTGTGTATTGGAGCATGCAAATGTGTGTGGATATGTGTGTGTGTCACATGAGGTTGGTGGCACCTTAACTGAGGAGGATGGGCTCATGGTAACGACTGGAGCGGAATCAGTGGAATGGTATCAAATGCATCAAACACATGGTTTCCATGGTTTCCAGGTGTTTGATGCCATTCCATTCGCTCCGTTTACAGCCATTATTGTGAGCCGTCCTCCCCTCAGCAGCCTCCACTGGTGGGTGTAACGTGCATGTGTGTGTTAATTCATACTGTAAGGAACAACGTACATCCTAGAACACACACACAGATGTGTGTTTGTGTGTCTATCGCACACCCAACACCACTGTGACCACTCATACACATAACAGCAACAACATAACCAAAATGTTTCTGAGAGCATGGAAAGCCCATGTCAAACAACAGCAGCAGCAAGGCAGGAACTAACTCTTAGCGTGCATTCCAAATGGCACCCATATTCCCTATATAGTGCACTACTTTTGACCAGGGTGCATCAACAGTAGTGCAGTATGTATGGAATAGGGTACCGTTTGGGACACAGGCTTAGACAAAGCAGCTGATTCAGAGTAGTTGGGTTAAATGCGGAAGACACATTTCGGTTGAATGCATTCAGTTGTGCAACTGACTAGGTATCCCCTTTCCCTTTCACACTGGCTGCCATTCTCCTCATTGCAGACATGCCAGTCCAGGCTGTAGTCAGCTGACACAGCAGCAAGGTGATGCATATTTTGGGGCACTGAGCAAATTCTAAACTTGAAAGTTGTGAGAATTTTGTTCAAATTCCGGCACGCGTTTACAGTGAACACTGACGCTGTACTCTTACAGTTTTAGACAGTAGCCAATAGACTATTGCGGCTATTTAAGCATAATGTCGGCCTACCAACAAAACCAATGGAGCAAATCTCAAACTTTTAAAATGGAAATAGCTTCTGATTTCTGTGGTGTTCAATGCAGGCCGACATTACATGATAATTATTTGAATGTTTTTACATTATGAAGGGCTTGACATGAATGATTTGTTTTACTTGGTCTGTAACGCCATGGGTCAAATAGGTGACTGTACATTGCATTGTATTCTGTTATATGATGCACAAAACCACTTTACAAAATAAAAGTCATTATTACTACTGTACAGAGAATTAGACAATGTGTAGGCTATCCCTCTGCCTATTGGCTTTTTTGCATATGTCTCAAAATTAAACACTGCCCATTGAATTAAGACAAACTTTTTACCTGACTGGCTTTTCAAATATATGTAGCCTACACGTGTTGTGCTCTTGTAGGACACAGTAACTCCCCATTGCTGACCTATACTTATCTATAACTGGACTAGTAATGCAGAGAATATCAACAAATGAGCACATGTGCAGTCTGAACTGAACTGATCTGAAAAGAGCATTCACTCCAGGATGATTGAAAGGCAGGAACGACCCCTGCCAAAATTACAGACTCAATATTTCAAAGTTAAATTTGTTTTGGTTTGTTACATTGAAAAGAGGTTGATATACTATTGACTCTAATCTATATAGTGCAAACTAACGCGGCGAACTCAGAAGTTCAATCTCTTGCGTCTTTGCGAGGCCTGGCATTTCCTCTGTGAGCCGCAGTGCTGGAGGAGGTGGGCGCCGCACACACGCGCAGTTTAGAGGGAACATTGGGGATAAACATATCTTATTTTTCCACAGGACTAATGCATTAACACTTTGTTTTGTGGCTAAACAGGGCTGTAGGTTTTGTAGATGGTTAAGTGTCACATTGCTAGTAGTGTAATTACGTAAGGGATAATCAATGAGGGGGCATTGCGTTCTATGGAAAATAATGAATGACGTATAAGTTGTGTTCCATGACATACTAGCTGAGTGGAACTGACCTTCCACAGAGTTGCATTATTTTCCAGAGAAAGCATAGAGCCCAGCGTTGATTATCCCTTTTATACCATGGCTAATATTTAACACATTTGCTACTAGAGATGTTCATTTGCTGGTTGAAATGTGTTCAACATCCACTGAAGTAGCTAGCAAGTTTACTAGATAGCTACAGTAGTTACCAATGATAGCTAAACTAGAACGTCTGTTAGGGTGGTGTCCCATAGGGTGGTGCACAATTGGCTCAGCGCCGTCCGGGTTTGGCAGGGGAAGGCCGTCATTGTAAATAAGAATTTGTTCTTAACTGACTTGCCTAGTTAAATAAAGGTTAAATAAAAAAATTAAAAACTGCCATGGTATAAAGCACATTATAAACTGGATGGTTCCAACTGTGAATGCTAATTGGCTGACAGCCGTGGTATATCAGACCGTATACCATGGGTATGACAAACCTTTTTACTGCTCTAATTATGTTGATAACCTGTTAATAATAGCAATAATCTGGGGTTTGTGGTATATGGCCAATATACCATGGCTAAGGGCTTCACATGTGTGTGTGACCATGTGTGTGTAAACAACGCCTCGTGTGGTATGCCCTGTAAGTGTGTTTGTGTGTGTGTGTGTGTGTGTGTGTGTGTGTGTGCGTGTGTGCGTGTGTGTGTTGAGCAGGAGCTGAGCTGGGGGTTGGAGAGGGATTAGAAATGGAAAAACAAACAGAGGGAAACTCCAGCATTCTTTCTCTCTCCAAACTCCAGCATTCTTTCTGTCATCACACTCCAGGGACAAAAACATGGAATAAAGAGGAAAGGCAAATGCAAGCGTGCACACACACACACACACACACGCACACGCACACGCACACACACACACACAGCGAGAGAAAGAGCAAGAGAAATTTACTGGTAGTTGATTAAGTATATACTGTATGATAGCAGAGCACAAAGACCTCTTATTCAGGAAAATAGTTAAACATTGTTTATCATTCTCCTGCTAAATGGGAGAGGAAGGCAAACTCTTCTCTCTAACGTCAGGAGAGAAGAGTCCCTGCCCATCTCCGAAAAAGAGGATCTTAAATCAGATGTCTGAGCCCCCCCCGAAAAAATAAAATAAAAAGTGTTTTTCTTACTATTTGCCTACTTGCTGACTTTGTTGGTAACTTCTTTATTGACGAAGAATGAACTGACTATGCCTGTGACATGTGGTTGTCTTACCTAGCTATCTGTATACTAACTGTAAGTCGCTCTGGATTAGAGCATCTGCTAATATAATAAATTTTTTATAATTTTTACAATAAAAAAAAAATTACATTGGAAAAGTTGAGAAGCTGTCTTTGTCAGCTCAAAATCCCTAATTCTAGGGGCCTCCCGTGTGGCGCAGCGGTCTAAGGCACTGCATCGCAGTGCTTGAGGCATCACTACAGATCCGGATTCGATCCCAAGCTGTGTCGCAGCCGGTCATGACCGGGAGACCCATGAGGCGGTGCACAATTGGCCCAGCGTCGTCCGAGTTAGGGGAGGGTTTGGCCGGCCGGGATGTCTTTGTCCCATCGCGCTCTAGTGACTCCTGTTGCGGGCCGGGCACATGCACGCTGACACAGTCGCCAGTTGTACGGTGTTTCCTCCGACACATTGGTGCGGCTGGCTGCCGGGATAAGCGAGCAGTGTGTCAAGAAGCAGTGCGGCTTGGCAGGGTCGTGTTTTGGAGGACTCATGTCTCTCAACCTTCACCTCTCCATACGGGATTTGCAGCGATGGGACAAGACTGTAACTACCAATTGGATAACATGAAATTGGGGAAAATGTAAATAAATAAAAATGTTCCTAATTCTGTGCAAACCCATTGCAGTTATATGGACATGGTTCTATGCACATTGTGTGCAATTAGTGATGGGGGAGGGGATATATTGCAATATTATTTTTGCGCTAGTTTGCTGTACCTGCACCAAAACTCAAGTATCTACACTTGTTCTCCATCTTCTTTTAAAATAGGGAGTACATTTGTTTTCAGCACTTTTATTTCCATGACTGATCAAAACCCATTTTATCATGGCTCTCTTGTCCCTCTGCAGCAGACATATGGTGAGCAATATGTTTGGAACATTGAATTACAGTAAAATCACAATAACGAATCTCAATACATATAGAATCCTGAGAATCACAATACATATAGAATCCTGAGAATCACAATACATATAGAATCCTGAGAATCACAATACATATAGAATCCTGAGAATCACAATACATATAGAATCCTGAGAATCACAATACATATAGAATCCTGAGAATCTCAATACATATAGAATCCTGAGAATCACAATACATATAGAATCCTGAGAATCTCAATACATATAGAATCCTGATAATCACAATACATATAGAATCCTGAGAATCTCAATACATATAGAATCCTGAGAATCACAATACATATAGAATCATGAGAATCACAATACATATCGTATCAGCATTTAGGTATTGTGATAATATCATATTGTGAGAACCCTGGCAATTCCCAGCCCTATGTGCAATGAACATGAAGTTTAGTAATATGATGTTGTATGAGATCTCAAGGCTTGTCAACAGCCTAAATATCTGTAGCAAGGAAAAGGGGGCTGTGTGCCTCCTCCTTTCAGATAGAACAACCTCAGTGTACCCCTGGTCATTCAGTAACATTTGTCCTTAAAAATCATTGTCACATATTGTCAGACCGTCACCAAGGAAACATATTGATTCCCTAGCACCTACTCTATATCACTAAGGTAATGTACTGAATGCTGAGCATTCTCGTTGCCAAGGTAACACATTTAATGTGGATGGAACTGGATGTCCATGCTCCCTGCTCTAGAAAGAGTGCTGAAAATGTGCCACTGAAATCCTTTTTTATTTCTGAAGACAAATGCCCTGTTGTCCTGCGAACAATGTTCGAAGATCCACTGACTGAACTTTGGCTGGCCTTTGTCCATGGAAACCTGACCGTATTCAGTGACACGATCAAGATGCTTGGAGGCCAGGACCACTATGCTGTGGAGTCCGCTGCATTTTTGAGAAACGTTGAGGCAAAATTGACTGCAAAATTGACTGATGACAACTTCATTCCAGTTTTGGTCAGAGGACTTCTGAGAGAACTAGAGGAAAATGGAGCCATGTATAAAGAGAGCTTTCTCAAAACATCCCAATCATTCTTCACTACGGCTGTGAACTACTTGCAAGCATGGGGAAAGCACACAGATAATCTAAAAGATTTACATTGTCTCCTTTTAAAAAGGCAACCTCAGCGTGAAGAGATCCAGAAGGCAGCAGCCACACTACAGGAAAAATGCCCCAATGTGACCATCAATGAGGATGCATTGTGTGAGGATGCATTGTGTGACGAGGTTACTGGCCTGCAAGAGTTCCTAAAGGGGGATCGCTTGAAGAATGGAAAGCATCTGAGACACCGCTTAGTCAGAGATGAAGCACGGTGGTTACCTACTTCAAAGAGAACGACATCCCACACACTAACCTGGCTAGATTAGCGTCTGTTGTCATGTGCTTACCTGGAAGTAATGCACCAGTCGAGAGAGTGTTCTCCCAAATGAATGATATATGGACAGCAGCAAGAAATGGGTTCACTGTTCCTAACATCAAGGCCATGCTTATTGTGAAGATAAACTTCAACCTCCCCTGCCAGGAGTTCATGGAGAAGCTGGCCAAAGACAGAGCAATCCTGAAGAAAATACATTCTTCTGAGAAATATACAGATTAGGTTGGTATAAGTATATTATGCAGTTACGAATCTCATCAGCATCTTATTTCTTTATTATGTTAAGTATTTCACATATACTATTGTCTGTTTTTTCTATTTTGCTCATGTTCTCTTCTGCTCTTATTCTACCCAGACTACCAGGACCACTGTTCAGATCGGACAGTTCTGTCTTGTCTGTAGTGTTTCTGTAGTATAGTTGTTTTCTCTATCACAATGGGCCTGTTAGACTAAATACATGAAACCGGAATTGTCCCTCTTTTTAATGTCATAGATAATAACATTGGATATTTTAATGATATATTGACCACCAAACTGGAAATGTCCCTGGTTTTCATTTCAGAAATCTTAACCTAGGGGTTTACCCATTTCACCTTGGCAACATAGACCTAGCGCTAACTGAACACACTGATGTCACCTAGTAGGTAATATCATAGAAACAGGGAATATGGATTATATTTCTATCGGTAACACAGATCACATAATTCAGTGAATTATAGGATCTACATTATATAGGTAACACTGATACCTGAACACAACTGATAGTAAACTATGGAATGCCGCTGTCATCTCCGTTACGACTGTCCACTCAGTGAATACCAGCCTCTCTCTGTCAGAACCAAAACATTATCCCATTCCCCTGGTAATAGGCTACCACTCTCTCTTTTACTGATTCATCATCATCCCTCTCTGTCCATATCTCTCCATCTGTATCAGTCTCTCCCAGCAGCAGGCCAGCTGACTCATTCGCTCCTCTCCTCCTGTATGTCTGCTCTGCACATGCCAAGGAAGAGAGATCTCACTGCTATTTCAGTCTGTGGCCTGCCTGCCTGACGTCACACAGCACTGCCCCCACACTGTCCACACCTGCCATGATGAATCTGTACATTACCACTTACAGTTGAAGTCAGAAGTTTACATACACCTTAGCCGAATACATTTAAACTCAGTTTTTCACAATTCCTGACATTTAATCCTAGTAAAAATTCCTTTAGGTCAGTTAGGACCACCATTTTATTTTAAGAATGTGAAATGTCAGAATAATAGTTGAGAGAATTATTTATTTCAGCTTTTATTTCTTTCATCACATTCCCAGTGGTTCAGACGTTCACATACACTCAATCAGTATTTGGTAACATTGCCTTTAAATTGTTTAACTTGGGTCAAACGATTCGGGTAGCCTTCCACAAGCTTCCCACAATAAGTTGGGTGAATTTTGGCTCATTCCTCCTGACAGAGCTGGTGTAACTGAGTCAGGTTTGTAGGCCTCCTTGCTTGCACACACTTTTTCAGTTCTGCCCACACATTTTCTATAGGATTGAGGACAGGGCTTTGTGATGACCACTCCAAAACCTTGACTTTATTGTCTTTAAGCCATTTTGCCACAACTTTGGAAGTATGCTTGGGGTCATTGTCCATTTGGAAGACCCATTTGCGACCAAGCTTCAACTTCCTGACTGATGTCTTGAGATGTTGCTTCAATATATCAACATAATTTTTCTTTCTCATGATGCCATCTATTTTGTGAAGTGCACCAGTCCCTCCTGCAGCAAAGCACCCAAACAACATGATGCTGCCACCCCCGTGCTTCACGGTTGGGATGGTGTTCTTTGGCTTGCAGGTCTCCGCCTTTTTCCTCCAAACATAAAAATGGTCATTATGGCCAAGCAGTTCTATTTTTGTTTCATCAGACCAGGGGACATTTCTCCAAAAAGTACGATCTTTGTCCCCATGTGCAGTTGCAAACCGTAGTCTGGCTTTTTTTATGGCAGTTTTGGAGCAGTAGCTTCTTCCTTGCTGAGCGGCCTTTCAGGTTATGTCGATATGGGACTCGTTTTACTGTGGATATAGATACTATTGTACCTATTTCCTCCAGTATCTTCACAAGGTCCTTTGCTGTTGTTCTGGGATTGATTTGCACTTTTCGCACCAAAGTACGTTCTTCTCTAGGAGACCGAACGCGTCTCTTTGTATGACGGCTGCGTGGTCCCATGGTGTTAATACTTGCATACTATTGTTTGTACAGATGAAGGTGGTACCTTCAGACGTTTGGAAATTGCTCCCAAGGATAAACCAGACTTGTGGAAGTCTCCAATTGTTTTTCTGAGGTTTTGGCTGATTACTTTTGATTTTCCCATGATGTCAAGCAAAGAGGCACTGAGTTTGAAGGTAGGCCTTGAAATACATCCACAGGTACACCTCCAATTGACTCAAATTATGTCAATTAGCCTATCAGAAGCTTCTAAAGCTGTGACATCATATTCAGGAATTTTTCAAGCTGTTTAAAAGACACAGTCAACTTAGTGTATGTAAACTTCTGACCCACTGGAATTGTGATAAAGTGAATTATAAGTGAAATAATCTGTCTGTAAACAATTGTTGGAAAATGACCTGTGTCATGCACAAAGTAGATGTCCTAACTGAGTTTAATTGACTCCAACCTAAGTGTATGTCAACTTCCGACTTCAACTGTACCTCCCGCAGAATTATGGATCTTAGGCTACAATACATTACCATAAATCTACCATTACGAGTCTGTAGTGCAATATATTACTGTCCACACAACTAGCCCGCCATTTTGGCTCTCTCTGTGTACAATACATAAAAATAACCTCAGCCCTTCCATTAGCATATACTGTCCATCATCACTATGCATCAACTTTGGTGCAGACCATTATACTAATCTTCCACTAACCAACCTGTAACCACAGCAACCTGGCTATTACAATAACCTATGTTCAATACCACAGGGAAAAAACACCATGGCTTGTTGACTTCAGAGAGATCATGGAGATGAGAGAGAGTGGGTTGTTTTGCAGACAAATCAATGTATAGTATTCATAGGTTGCACCTCCGTCACATCATGCCATTGTTATGAATGTCCTCAAGTCTCCCTCTCCCGGCGGCCCAATATAGGTGCCCTAAAGTCGTGAAAAGCCCAGTCATTCTGAACGCAGGCTAAAGACTGTTAAATATAAATTACACTATAGTGCCTGGAAATACGATGACATTGCTAAAGTGGTCAAATATTTCGTAGGAAACAACTCTGCCAGCATTATCACGTTGTCTAATTTACTTTAGACAGATAGCACCGTTGTCATCACCAAGTAAAGTTTGTCAAAAAATAGCTAGCAATGTTAGCTAGCAAAAAAAATCTTAGATAAATAGCTTACTTTATACTGCTTCTTAAGTCAATCTGGCGACATCAAAGTGATGACAAAAGGTTTTCCTACTAATAACTAGTCTCCTATTGAATGGCAATGCCAAGCCACTGTAATGGCTACATTGATTAAATCTTCATCAGCGCTCATTGACAACGCATTGAGTAGAATGATTAGTCAGGCATCAGTGCAAAACGAACATTCAAAACAATATTGTGACGAAACATGCAAACCATGAATAGGCCCAGTTCATACTGTACTGCCACTATAGAGTACACAAAACACAGACAGAAAAATGTATATAAGAACACACACACCAGCTCTATGCTGCAGGGCTCAGTACACACATGTCAATAGCTGCTGATTAGACTGTTACTCTATTTTCCAATGGGCAGCCAATAGATACTGTACTACATGTTGCACTACACTGACCTACACACTACTACACACAAAAACATACACGCAAGCACACACTAAAGCCAATACAAACATCATCACTTAATGCACACTCCCATTATACTGTATCTAGCTCCCACACCCCCATTATACTGTGTCTAGCTCCCACACTCTCATTATACTGTATCTAGCTCCCACACTCCCATTATACTGTATCTAGCTCCCACACTCCCATTATACTGTATCTAGCTCTCACACTCCCATTATACTGTATCTAGCTCCCACACTCCCAATATACTGTATCTAGCTCCCACACTCCCATTATACTGTATCTAGCTCCAACACTCCCATTACACTGTATCTAGCTCCCACACTCCCATTACACTGTATCTAGCTCCCACACTCCCATTATACTGTATCTAGCTCCCACAACCCCATTATACTGTATCTAGCTCCCACACTCCCATTATACTGTATCTAGCTCCCACACTCCCATTATACTGTATCTAGCTCCCACCCCCATTATACTGTATCTAGCTCCCACCCCCATTATACTGTATCTAGCTCCCACACTCCCATTACACTGTATCTAGCTCCCACACTCCCATTACACTGTATCTAGCTCCCACACTCCCATTACACTGTATCTAGCTCCCACACTCCCATTACACTGTATCTAGCTCCCACACTCCCATTATACTGTATCTAGCTCTCACACTCCCATTATACTGTATCTAGCTCCCACACTCCCATTATACTGTATCAAGCTCCCACACTCCCATTATACTGTATCAAGCTCCCACACTCCCATTATACTGTATCTAGCTCCCACACTCCCATTATACTGTATCTAGCTCTCACACTCCCATTATACTGTATCTAGCTCTCACACTCCCATTATACTGTATCTAGCTCCCACACTCCCATTATACTGTATCTAGCTCCCACACTCCCATTATACTGTATCTAGCTCCCACACTCCCATTATACTGTATCAAGCTCCCACACTCCCATTATACTGTATCTAGCTCCCACACTCCCATTATACTGTATCTAGCTCCCACACTCCCATTATACTGTATCAAGCTCCCACACTCCCATTATACTGTATCTAGCTCCCACACTCCCATTATACTGTATCTAGCTCTCACACTCCCATTATACTGTATCTAGCTCTCACACTCCCATTATACTGTATCTAGCTCCCACACTCCCATTATACTGTATCTAGCTCCCACACTCCCATTATACTGTATCTAGCTCCCACACTCCCATTATACTGTATCTAGCTCTAATGCAGGAGTAGCAATGATTTTTTTATGACATAATGAATGAATCAAACTGGCCTGAGCCCATAGAAATAAGAATGAAGGTCTGAGCCAGTCATCATCAGGCTGTCACTCATTACTCATCAGGCTGTCACTCATTACTCATCAGGCTGTCACTCATCAGGCTGTCACTCATCACTCATCAGGCTGTCACTCATTACTCATCAGGCTGTCACTCATCAGGATGTCACTCATCAGGCTGTCACTCATCAGGCTGTCACTCATCACTCATCAGGCTGTCACTCACGTACCAGGCACGGCCAGCAACAACAACAACAACCGCTTAAACCGGGACTCACTCTTTTCACCCCACTTCGATACAAAGTTATTTTTTCGTAGCAGGTTAGGAGAGCATTTTCGCTAACCCTTTTTCTAACCTTAACTGTCTCCTAACCTGCTATGTAAACTGCTATGAAAAAGTTGGATCAGTATCCAAGTGGCGTGAAAAGAGTGTTTCCCTAAACCTGTGGTATCCTAACACCCTCACTATCATCAATAGCCTAGCGATGACAACATGGACACGACAACAGGGACACATCAAAAGTGACAGGCTAGTTGTGCTGGAAGGACAGCAACCGTAATCTGCACACTCCGTGGAGAGAACACTTTTTGTAAAACACAGACACGTCCGATAGAAAGAGAGCAGTCACACACAGCATCCCGTTCATAAAGCTAGTAGGCCCCCAATCATAACAAAAACACAACCATTCAGCATTTCCAAATCGATTCAACTTTATCAAAGGAACTGGTGATCTAAGGTTTAAACGCAACAATGTTTCCCACACATCAGTTTGAAAGAGTTAACCGCAAGAGAGCTGCAACAAACAGTGACACTCACCAAAGAGGATCATTTGTATGTTAACTTCTTGCTGAAAGGTTCATCTTGAAGGGAGAAATGAACAAATCAGCAGAAACATCCTCCTTGATAACACTTGTGGCTGCAGCTGCCGCACACTATCTACAACAAAAGTTAGCTAGAGCGTGGGAAAAACAGGCTACAGGAGTGAGGTGTCTATGCCTTCCAGAAGGCGGAAGTGTAAAAAAATAAATATTGTCAAAACAGTCCTACCCATTGGAAGTCAAAATGTGAAGGGTTGATTTCCCCCCAATTCTGCCCTAATACAGTTGAATGGCAGATGCCTTCTGTCTAGCTTCTGAGGGCGTAGCTAATGGCTGACTTCTGAGGGCGTAGCCAATGGCTGACTTCTGAGGGCGTAGCCAATGACTGACTTAGCGAGCTAGATTTTTCTCGCCAGAAACCACCAAATAAAAATCCTGATTGGATATTTTTTTCCCTTCAGTGTTAACCCCATAGAAAAAAATAATGAATAGAACAGGGTTTGGAACCTCTAACCCTGGCAATTTGACTGGTAAACTCATGGGTACACTCGCAGTGGCTTCCTGGTATTGTTAAGTAATCATTTCCATGGTAATGTAGAATGTTTATTCAGATGATGCTAACTGATGCAATGTAATGTATTCTTTGTAATGTAATTTGAGTTGATTGAACAAACCACAGCACAGATTGATAAACATCATTTTGGGGTGTATTTTTCTTAAAACTGCATTGTTGGTTAAGGGCTTGTAAATAAGCACTTCACGGTAAGGTCTACACTAGTTGTATTTGGCGCATGTGACAAATAAATTTGATTTGATGGGTACACTTCCTGCTTTGACTTCCTGCTTTGCTCCTATGGGTACACTTCCTGCTTTGTTCCTATGGGTCCACTTCCTGCTTTGCTCCTATGGGTACACTTCCTGCTTTGTTCCTATGGGTCCACTTCCTGCTTTGTTCCTATGGGTCCACTTCCTGCTTTGTTCCTATGGGTCCACTTCCTGCTTTGTTCCTATGGGTACACTTCCTGCTTTGTTCCTATGGGCCCACCTCCTGCTTTGTTCCTATGGGTACACTTCCTGCTTTGTTCCTATGGGTCCACTTCCTGCTTTGTTCCTATGGGTCCACTTCCTGGTTTGCTCCTATGGGTACACTTCCTGCTTTGTTCCTATGGGTCCACTTCCTGCTTTACTCCTATGGGTCCACTTCCTGCTTTGCTCCTATGGGTACACTCACAATGGCCACCAGTCCACCCATTATGCCACCATTGACTTGAATGGGGACGCCTGTTCTATTCATTCTTGTTTCTATGGTTAACCCTTCTCTTTCCAACACAAACTAAAGATGAAATAAGAATATAATTTAAATTACAGAAAAAATTAAATAGAAATTAAAACAACATGTATATTTTAATTGTATAAATCCTTAGGCCTTCTCTGAAGGTGTAGAAGGCCCTTACGATTCCCCATTGATAAAATGCAAGGGCACCGAGCCACACAAGACCACATACTCACTGTCACACTACAGCATAGTCAGCCACCCATCCACAACTGGATGGGACTTTTGTTCCGTAAAAGTGCTTGATATTGAATAATATTTGCATTGTGAAACTGGCCTAAAAGCCGGCATGCTAACTCTTACTGAGGCCACAGACTGTTCCCATGTCACTGGTCCATGTCACAGCACACACAAACACAAACACAAAGACACACACACATGCTTGTGCGCACACGCATACACACAAACAAACGCGCACACACACACGTCACACAGTTGAGGCACACTGACATGACTGCACACCCAGCATAAACACGGAGGGCCAATTCTGCCCTATTGACACAAGAGGCAAGACACTTTTGTGTGTGAGATGTTTACTACACAGGATGTGTGTGATGTTTACAACACGGGATGTGTGTGTGATGTTTGCTACACAGGATGTGTGTGATGTTTACTACACAGGATGTGTGTGATGTTTACTAAGCAGGATGTGTGTATGATGTTTACTACACATGATGTGTGTGTAATGTTTACTACACAGGATGTGTGTGTGATGTTTACTACACATGATGTGTGTGTAATGTTTACTACACAGGATGTGTGTGTGATGTTTACTACACATGATGTGTGTGTAATGTTTACTACACAGGATGTGTGTGATGTTTACTACACAGGATGTGTGTGTGATGTTTACTACACAGGATGTGTGTGTGATGTGTACTACACAGGGTGTGTGTGGTGTTTACTACACAGGATGTGTGTGATGTCTACTACACAGGATGTGTGTGATGTGTACCTCCTGCACATGCATTGCTAAACATCAAGACATTAGCCTTGGCTGTGATCGTGTGATGTGCCCACAAACAACCCTGAATAGTTACAGTATAATATCTGCATTCCTCCATTTATACTGTATCAAAACACATCACATAGGAACAGTATCCAGCTGCAGCATAGCACTAGTGAATAACTCGTCTCCACTCAACCACGCACACAGTCTCTTCACAGAGTCATCCAGTGATGTCAAACGGAGCCATGGCCATTGTGGAGGTCTGTTACTCCCAAGCTGGAAAGAGGAGGAAGACTGCTGCATGCTGGCCTGGCTCTGGAAGAGAAACACAGTAGCCTGGGCTGCTCTTAGTGTGTCTCATGGAATTCTACTCACAACACAATAACCCCCTGGGTGTTTACAGTTTGTGTTTTGGTTGTGTAAAAAGCTAAACATTTGAACAGCGAATTTTGTTTAAGTGTTGGATGAGGGTTTAGGGTAAATGTTTTCAGGACGTCATTGTAACAATATGGAGGCAACATCCCCACCAAACGATGTTGTTTTCCCATTGTGAATGTGTTTTATCATGTGGTCACATGCTGCTGGACTTTAATAGACTGGGTTGGCCAAGCAGAGAGGGTCAGGCCCAGAATTCCAAGCCCAGTCACGTGGTGCCCTTTCACCTAACTGCTAATGGCCCTGCCTATCACGCATCAGACCTCAAGTGACCACACACACACACCGTGTGTGCCGCTGCTATATACATATAGGGGAAACACTGATTACCTACAGTATGAACTTATTCATGTCTAACTTAGATGGAGATTATTACTACTGAATGGTGGGAGGAGAGATGAAAGGTCTGGGAAAGTTGTTCCACCATGCAGAGGCTCTGTTTCTACTCTCTATGCGTCTCTGTTTCTACTCTCTATGTCTCTGTTTCTACTCTCTATGCGTCTCTGTTTCTACTCTTTATGCGTCTCTGTTTCTACTCTCTCTGTGTCTCTGTTTCTACTCTCTCTGTGTCTCTGTTTCTACTCTCTCTGTGTCTCTGTTTCTACTCTCTCTGTGTCTCTGTTTCTACTCTCTCTGTGTCTCTGTTTCTACTCTCTATGTGTCTGTTTCTACTCTCGATGTGTCTCTGTTTCTACTCTCTATGTCTCTGTTTCTACTCTCTCTGTGTCTCTGTTTCTACTCTCTCTGTGTCTCTGTTTCTACTCTCTCTGTGTCTCTGTTTCTACTCTCTCTGTGTCTCTGTTTCTATTCCCTTTGTCTCTGTTTCTACTCTTAATGTCTCTGTTTCTACTCTCTATGACTCTGTTTCTACTCTCTATGACTCTGTTTCTACTCTCTATGTCTCTGTTTCTACTCTCAATGTCTCTGTTTCTACTCTCGATGGGTCTCTGTTTCTACTCTCGATGGGTCTCTGTTTCTACTCTCGATGGGTCTCTGTTTCTACTCTCGATGGGTCTCTGTTTCTACTCTCGATGGGTCTCTGTTTCTACTCTCGATGGGTCTCTGTTTCTACTCTCGATGGGTCTCTGTTTCTACTCTATGTCTCTGTTTCTACTCTCGATGGGTCTCTGTTTCTACTCTATGTCTCTGTTTCTACTCTCGATGGGTCTCTGTTTCTACTCTCGATGGGTCTCTGTTTCTACTCTATGTCTCTGTTTCTACTCTCGATGGGTCTCTGTTTCTACTCTATGTCTCTGTTTCTACTCTCTATGTCTCTGTTTCTACTCTCTGTCTCTCTGTTTCTACTCTCTGTCTCTCTGTTTCTACTCTCTATGCCTCTGTTTCTACTCTCTATGCCTCTGTTTCTACTCTCTATGCCTCTGTTTCTACTCTCTATGTCTCTGTTTCTACTCTCTATGTCTCTGTTTCTACTCTCTATGTCTCTGTTTCTACTCTCTATGTCTCTGTTTCTACTCTCTATGTCTCTGTTTCTACTCTATGTGTGTCTGGTGGATCTCTGGACCTATGGGGCTGTGTATCTGGGAGGGGGAGTCAGGGGGGATCTAAGAGCTGTGTAGTAGGCCTTCATGCTGGGCACTTACAGCTTCCTGGGACAGCACACACACGCACGCACGCACATACACGCACACACATGAAAGAACTCACATTCACACACACAAGCTGACACACACACAGAAACAATCAAACAAATAGACCATTATCATTCCTGTGTGTTAATATAGCAGCTATGTCAGCCCAGATATTAGGTCTCTGCTGACCCAGCGTTTACCCCTACTTTCCTAATCTGTAAAGAGCTCTCTCTCTCACACACCCAGACACACTTTCACACTTGTTGCTGCTACTCTGTTTATTATCTATCCTGATTGCCTAGTCACTTTGACCCCTACCTACATGTACATAATATTACCTCAATTACCTCGTACCCCCAGCACATTGACTCAGTACCAGTACTCCTTGTATAGTATCGTTACTGTTATTTATTGTGTGCGCAAATATTCTTACATTTTACCTCAGTATTGTTGGTTCAGGGCTTGTAAACAAGCTTTTCACGGTAAAGTCTACACCGTTGTATTCGGCGCATGTGACAAATAAAATTATATTTCATTTTGATATTCTAGCTGATTGTTAGATGTGGTACGTGTACGACTACCTCCACCATCACCACCGGCATAACCTCTAGCACCACCTCCACTACCACCCCTTCATCCATCACCCCCACCATCACCACCGGCATAACCTCTAGCACCACCTCCACTACCACCCCTTCATCCATCACCCCCACCATCACCACCGGCATAACCTCTAGCACCACCTCCACTACCACCCCTTCATCCATCACCCCCACCATCACCACCGGCATAACCTCTAGCACCACCTCCACTACCACCCCTTCATCCATCACCCCCACCATCACCACCGGCATAACCTCTAGCACCACCTCCACTACCACCCCCTCATCCATCACCTCCACCATCACCACCGGCATAACCTCTAGCACCACCTCCACTACCACCCCCTCATCCATCACCTCCACCATCACCACCGGCATAACCTCTAGCACCACCTCCACTACCACCCCTTCATCCATTACCCCCACCATCACCACCGGCATAACCTCTAGCACCACCCCCTCATCCATCACCCCCACCATCACCACCGGCATAACCTCTAGCACCACCTCCACTACCACCCCTTCATCCATCACCTCCACCATCACCACCGGCATAACCTCTAGCACCACCCCCTCATCCATCACCCCCACCATCACCACCGGCATAACCTCTAGCACCACCTCCACTACCACCCCTTCATCCATCACCTCCACCATCACCACCGGCATAACCTCTAGCACCACCTCCACTACCACCCCTTCATCCATCACCTCCACCATCACCACCGGCATAACCTCTAGCACCACCTCCACTACCACCCCTTCATCCATCACCTCCACCATCACCACCGGCATAACCTCTAGCACCACCTCCACTACCACCCCTTCATCCATCACCTCCACCATCACCACCAGCATAACCTCTAGCACCACCTCCACTACCACCCCCTCATCCATCACCCCCACCGGCATAACCTCTAGCACCACCTCCACTACCAGCCCCTCATCCATCACCCCCACCATCACCACCGGCATAACCTCTAGCACCACCCCCTCATCCATCACCCCCACCATCACCACCAGCATAACCTCTAGCACCACCTCCACTACCACCCCCTCATCCATCACCCCCACCGGCATAACCTCTAGCACCACCTCCACTACCACCCCCTCATCCATCACCCACACTGGCACCACCGGCATAACCCTTAGCACCACCTCCACTACCACCCCCTCATCCATCACCCCCACAAGCACCACCGGCATAACCTCTAGCACCACCTCCACTACTACCCCCTCATCCATCACCCCCACCGGCATAACCTCTAGCACCACCTCCACTACCACCCCCTCATCCATCACCCCCACCGGCACCACCATCACTTCCGGCACCACCGGCATAACCTCTAGCACCACCTCCACTACCACCCCCTCATCCATCACCCCCACCGGCATAACCTCTAGCACCACCTCCACTACCACCCCCTCATCCATCCCCCCCACCGACATAACCTCTAGCACCACCTCCACTACCACCCCCTCATCCATCACCCCCACCGGCATCACCTCCACTGGCACCACCATCACCACCACCACCTCCGCTACCACCTTCACCACCACCAGTACCTGAAAACCAGTCAGGTGTAAGAGAACCTCAGATGACAAAGAGAAAAGAGAGAAACTAAAAGAAGGACAGGAAGAGAAGTGCGATATATTTTATTTATATTTATTTATTTGTATTTAACCTTTATTTAACTAGGCAAGTCAGTTAAGAACAAATTATTATGTACAATGACAGTCTACCAAAAGGCCTCCTGTCGGAACGGGGGCTGGGATTAAAAATTCAATACAATATAAATATAGGACAAAACACACATCACGACAAGAGAGACAACACCACACTATATAAAGAGAGACCTAAGTCAACAACACAGCATGGTAGTGACACAACATAAAAACAGCATGGTGGCAACACAACATAAAAACAGCATGGTAGTGACACAACATAAAAACAACATAAAAACAACATAAAAACAGCATGGTGGCAAAACAACATAAAAACAACATGGTAGTGACACAACATAAAAACAGCAAGGTAGCAACACATCATAAAAACAGCATGGTGGCAACACAACATTAAAACAGCATGGTGGCAACACAACATAAAAACAACATTGTAGTGACACAACATAAAAACAGCAAGGTAGCAACACATCATAAAAACAACATGGCAGTGACACAACATAAAAACAGCATGGTGGCAACACAACATAAAAACAACATGGTAGTGACACAACATAAAAACAACATGGTAGTGACACATCATAAAAACAGCAAGGTAGCAACACATCATAAAAACAACATGGTAGCGACACAACATAAAAACAGCATGGTGGCAACACAACATAAAAACAACATGGTAGTGACACAACATAAAAACAACATGGTAGTGACACAACATAAAAACAGCATGGTGGCAACGCAACATAAAAACAGCAAGGCAGCAACACATCATAAAAACAGCATGGTGGCAACACAACATTAAAACAGCATGGTGGCAACACAACATAAAAACAACATGGTAGTGACACAACATAAAAACAGCATGGTAGTGACACAACATAAAAACAGCATGGTAGCAACACATCATAAAAACAGCATGGTAGCAACACATAATAAAAACAACATGGTAGCAACACATCATAAAAACAGCAAGGTAGCAACACATCATAAAAACAACATGGTAGCAACACATCATAAAAACAGCACGGTAGCAACACATAATAAAAACAACATGGTAGCAACACATCATAAAAACAGCAAGGTAGCAACACATCATAAAAACAACATGGTAGCAACACATCATAAAAACAGCAAGGTAGCAACACATCATAAAAACAACATGGTAGCAACACATCATAAAAACAGCATGGTAGCAACACATCATAAAAACAGCAAGGTAGCAACACATCATAAAAACAGCATGGTGGCAACACATCATAAAAACAGCATGGTAGCAACACATCATAAAAACAGCATGGTAGCAACACAACATAAAAACAACATGGTAGCAACACAACATAAAAACAGCATGGTGGCAACACAACATAAAAACAACATGGTAGTGACACATCATAAAAACAGCATGGTAGCAACACAACATAAAAACAACATGGTAGCAACACAACATAAAAACAGCATGGTGGCAACACAACATAAAAACAACATGGTAGTGACACATCATAAAAACAACATGGTAGTGACACAACATAAAAACAACATGGTAGCAACACATCATAAAAACAGCATGGTGGCAACACAACATAAAAACAGCAAGGTAGCAACACATCATAAAAACAGCATGGTGGCAAAACAACATAAAAACAACATGGTAGCAACACAACATAAAAACAACATTGTAGCAACAACATAAAAACAACATTGTAGCAGCAGAACATGGTAGCAGCACAAAACATGGTACAAACATTATTGGGCACAGACAACAGCACAAAGGGCAAGAAGGTAGAGACAACAATACATCACACAAAGCAGCCACAACTGTCAGTAAGAGTGTCCATGATTGAGTCTTTGAATGAAGAGATTGAGATAAAACTGTCCAGTTTGAGTGTTTGTTGCAGCTCGTTCCAGTCGCTAGCTGCAGCGAACTGAGAAGACGAGTGACCTAGGGATGTGTGTGCTTTCGGGACCTTTTAACAGAATGTGACTGGCAGAAATGGGTGTTGTATGTGGAGGATGAGGGCTGCAGTAGATATCTCAGATATGGAGAGTGAGGCCTAAGAGGGTTTTATAAATAAGCATCAACCCGTGGGTCTTGCGACTGGTATACAGAGATGACCAGGTTACGGAAGAGCATAGAGTGCAGTGATGTGTCCTATAAGGAGCATTGGTGGCAAATCTGATGGCCAATGGTAAAGAACATCTAGCCGCTCGAGAGCACCCTTCTAGAATGAAGAGGAGAGAGGAGAGCGAAAGAGAGAAAGCGTGAGAGAGAGAAAGAGAGAGAAAGAGAGACAGAGAGAGACCGAGAGAGACAGAGAGAGAGAGAGAGAGGGAGAGAGACAGAGACAGGGACAGACAGAGAGAGAGAGAGAGAGAGACAGAGAGACCGAGAGAGACAGAGAGAGACAGAGAGAGAGAGAGAGGGAGACAGAGACAGGGACAGACAGAGAGAGAGAGAGAGACAGAGAGACCGAGAGAGACAGAGAGAGACAGAGAGAGAGAGAGAGAGAGAGAGAGAGAGAGAGAGAGAGAGAGAGAGAAAGACAGAGAGAGAAAGACAGAGAGAGAAAGACAGAGAGAGAGAGTAGACTAACACACACAAACTAACCATTTCAAGTACAGCAGAAGGGGAGGGAAGAGGGAATAGTTTGGATGATCACGATGCCAGACCTTTATAATTATAAGAGTACCAGGCAGATGCCAAAATATATTTACAAACGTGATTCTTCATAGCGTGATCATGACATGGACAGAGCCAATGAGAAATCATCTATAGACAATTGAACAGAGGTTGGATATATGACTGTGCTGTGTAAGGAAGGCCTTGCCACATAGTGACAAGGAGTTGGCATGATAGCACAAACAGACTGGTGCTAAGGCTATGGAAGAACTCCTCTGTCCCCCAAACATCCCATTTAACCCTGGACTCCATGCGAACCCTAGCGACCTGTATGTGACTCATCCTGTAGATCAGGTCACTAAAGCCACATCACATGACCAATCCTATGGGGTGTTGTGTGGTGTGTCTGGTTCATTCTGCTCAGGGCCCTGTTTGACTCAATGCTTCCCATGTTCACAGGTCAGACACATTTAAAATTAGAATTCAATTGTAATTCACCAAGCCCTTTGAGTATACAGACTGGCACTAGCTGACAGACAACAGTCACTTCTTCTGCTGCTACACACAGAGGCCAGTTGAGCCTTATCTGGGCTGCTACTGACCCTTCTGACACACACAGGACAGAGACAGAGAGGACAGAGACAGAGACAGAGACAGAGACAGAGACAGAGACAGAGAGAGAGAGAGAGAGAGAGAGAGAGAGAGAGAGAGAGGACAGGGGAGAGAGAGAGAGAGAGAAGACAGGGGAGAGAGAGAGAGAGAGAGAGAGAAGACAGGGGAGAGAGAGAGAGAGAGAGAGAGAGAGAGAGAGAGAGAGAGAGAGAGAGAGAGAGAATTTAGACAAAGAGATGGATACATACAGCTAGCCAGAGAGAGAAATGGAAACAGAGATGGCAGCTGGCCAGACACACTTATTTCATCTTTATTTAACCAGGTAGGCTAGTTGAGAACAAGTTCTCATTTACAACTGCGACCTGGCCAAGATAAAGCATAGCAGTGTGAACAGACAACAACACAGACTTACACATGGAATAAACAATAAACAAGTCAATAACACAGTAGAAAAAAAAGAAAGTCTATATACATTGTGTGCAAAAGGCATGAGGAGGTAGGCGGATAATTACAATTTTGCAGATTAACACTGGAGTGATAAATGATCAGATGGTCATGTGCAGGTAGAGATACTGGTGTGCAAAAGAGCAGAAAATTAAATAAATATAAACAGTATGGGGATGAGGTAGGTAAATTGGGTGGGCTATTTACCGATAGACTATGTACAGCTGCAGCGATCGGTTAGCTGCTCAGATAGCAGATGTTTAAAGTTGGTGAGGGAGATAAAAGTCTCCAACTTCAGCGATTTTTGCAATTCGTTCCAGTCACAGGCAGCAGAGAACTGGAAGGAAAGGCGGCCAAATGAGGTGTTGGCTTTAGGGATGATCAGTGAGATACACCTGCTGGAGCGCGTGCTACGGGTGGGTGTTGCCATCGTGACCAGTGAACTGAGATAAGGCGGAGCTTTACCTAGCATGGACTTGTAGATGACCTGGAGCCAGTGGGTCTGACGACGAATATGTAGCGAGGGCCAGCCGACTAGAGCATACAGGACGCAGTGGTGGGTGGTATAAGGTGCTTTAGTAACAAAACGGATGGCACTGTGATAAACTGCATCCAGTTTGCTGAGTAGAGTATTGGAAGCTATTTTGTAGATGACATCGCCGAAGTCGAGGATCGGTAGGATAGTCAGTTTTACTAGGGTAAGTTTGGCGGCGTGAGTGAAGGAGGCTTTGTTGCGGAATAGAAAGCAGATTCTAGATTTGATTTTAGATTGGAGATGTTTGATATGAGTCTGGAAGGAGAGTTTACAGTCTAGCCAGACACCTAGGTACTTATAGATGTCCACATATTCTAGGTCGGAACCATCCAGGGTGGTGATGCTAGTCGGGCGTGCGGGTGCAGGCAGTGAACGGTTGAAAAGCATGCATTTGGTTTTACTAGCGTTTAAGAGCAGTTGGAGGCCACGGAAGGAGTGTTGTATGGCATTTATGGAAGCTTGTTTGGAGGTTAGATAGCACAGTGTCCAAGGAAGGGCCAGAAGTATACAGAATTGTGTCGTCTGCGTAGAGGTGGATCAGGGAATTGCCCGCAGCAAGAGCAACATCATTGATATATACAGAGAAAAGAGTCGGCCCGAGAATTTAACCCTGTGGCCTGGGTGTAGTGATGTAATGTGGGTCACACTGCAGACTGAAGATGGAGGGAGAAAATAATGGACTGTTGGTATGTGAAGGATCATGGCGGCTCCAGATGTGACTGCTGCTGCTTCTGGGCTGACTGGGCTTCATGGACAGCTGGCTGAGGTCCAACACTCTATTTCAACAGCCTCTTCTTGTCTCATTTCACTTTCCCTTAGTCTTATAATCCTATTTCAGATAAGTGGTCGAGGGCACATGAGAAGAGGGAAGTAGGCTGTTTGAGATTCTTGGGATGTGCGTTTGTCTCGGTTTCTGTCTGTGTCTGACCTTCACTGGCTATCAACTCGTGTCAGATCAGTGGTGATTTGGGAAAGGAGGCTTGCTGACTAGAACCAATGCGATGTGGTCTAGGACTGTGCTGTCTGGCCATGACTGATGGTTCAAACAACCACTGTTGGTGAAGGTGGGAGGAGCTGACACCATTCTGTCTATCACTGGTGTCCTTTTGTGTGGTCTCGCTCGCTCACTCACTCACTCACTCACTCACTCACTCACTCACTCACTCACTCACTCACTCACTCACTCACTCATTCACTCACTCATTCACTCACTCACTCACTCACTCAGAGTGGCAGCTCCAGTAATCACAGTAAAAACACGTTGGCTTCTCCAATTTCAAGTGGGGGATACACACCACCCACTCACAACACACTAACACACCAAGGTTTCACAGAAACACACACCACCCACTCACAACACACTAACACACCAAGGTTTCACAGAAACACACACCACCCACTCACAACACACTAACACACCAAGGTTTCACAGAAACACACACCACCCACTCACAACACACTAACACACCAAGGTTTCACAGAAACACACACCACCCTCTCACAACACACTAACACACCAAGGTTTCACAGAAACACACACACCACCCACTCACAACACACTAACACACCAAGGTTTCACAGAAACACACACCACCCACTCACAACACACTAACACACCAAGGTTTCACAGAAACACACACCACCCACTCACAATACACTAACACACAAAGGTTTCACAGAAACAAACACACTAACACACAAAGGTTTCACAGAAACACACACCACCCACTCACAACACACTAACACACCAAGGTTTCATAGAAACACACACCACCCACTCACAACACACTAACACACCAAGGTTTCACAGAAAAACACACCACCCACTCACAACACACAAACACACAAAGGTTTCACAGAAACACACACCACCCACTCACAACACACAAAGGTTTCACAGAAATGCACAGAAATGCACAGAAAAACACAAATGTATTTACGAAAGTTCAATCAGTAAGGCTGGTCTTTTTCTTGTTATTTCACCTTTATTTAACCAGGTAGACCTGGCCAAGATAAAGCAAAGCAGTGTGACAAAAACAACAACACAGAGTTACACATGGGATAATCAAACGTATAGTCAATAACACAATACAAAAATCTGTATACAGTGTCTGCAAATGAAGTAAGGAGGTAAGGCAATAAATAGGCCAAAGTGGTGAAGTAATTACAATTTATCAATTTACACTGGAGTTATATATGTGCAGATGAGGATGGGCAAGTAGAAATACTGGTGTGAAAAAGAGTCTCAATGGATCATCACTTCATTCATCTATTAAACTCTATAATTCACATTGCTTCCTATCTCACTCATAAGCACAGCAGGTATCCATTGTAGTATTATTATGGTAACTCATAAGCACAGCAGAAATCTGATTTAGTGTTCATTATGGAAAAACTCATAAGCACAGCAGGCATCCATTGTAGTGTTCATTATGGAAACTCATAAGCACAGCAGGTATCCATTGTAGTGTTTATTGTGGTAACTCATAAGCACAGCAGGTATCCATTGTAGTGTTAATTATGGAAAAACTCATAAGCACAGCAGGTATCCATTGTAGTGTTCATTATGGAAAAACTCATAAGCACAGCAGGTATCCATTGTAGTGTTCATTATGGAAAAACTCATAAGCACAGCAGGCATCCATTGTAGTGTTTATTGTGGTAACTCATAAGCATAGCAGGTATGGTATGGGATATGGGAGTGCCCATGTTGTCCCATCCACAAAGCAGGTATTTAATAATGTTACCTCATCAGGACAGCGTCATGTCTCTCCTCCTCTTTGCCCTTAGCAAGTGTGCAGAATGTCATTGTCCTATTAACTTCAGCCAATGAGCATGGCACTAAGGCAATTCCACCACACTTGCTGATTCATCTATGGGCTCACTCATGCAATAATCACTTCTCCCTCCGTCATCCGATGACTACATCTAGGGGACTATTTATGTCAACTCACCCCTTGTCTCATACTTTATGTTTTTCAGCAACAGTCTTCCAACGACCTTCCACCTCCCCACCAGCAGCATAATAACCTGAAGGCTCGTCATCGGAACCCCATTCTCCAAACTATTCAATAAACTTCCATATCATATTCTGTCTCGGACACACACACACACACACACACACACACACACACACACACACACACACACACACACACACACACACACACACACACACACACACACACACACACACACACACACACACACACACACACACACACACAGATCTCAGAGCATAAAACACAGTAGACTAGAGAGCTACCAGTCTCATTCATACAGTCACAAACATCAATCATATACATTTATTCAGAGGACTAGCATACTGTAAAATCAAGGTCCAGCTGCTTGGCTGTGTGACATAAACAGAGATGTATACCCTGTAAGCTCAGTGGCTGACAGAACCTTTCACAGAGGCTGCAGGCTCTAATCATAAATACTGACTGGTTAAAACCGCATTCCAGCTGGTGTCTATTCCACATGTTACCACCGGCTAAATCTATGACGATAAACTGCCTATTTACTCTGTTCCATCTGACTGTGCAATCCACTGTCTCATCAGCCCAGCCAGGCTATTTATGTACTTGATCTCCACTATAAAAGTAATCTAGACATTATCTCATATTTCTTTTAGACTAACATTTCGTTTTCAACAGTGGAGATTTGTATAAACCTTGCAGTCGGTCTCTCCAACATTTGCAACATTGTTTCAATATTCAAATTCAATCTCCAGCTGTTCCATAGTAATGAACGTGTCGGGACTAGACAGGCAGCATTTCTCAGCCAGTCGAAATCATGAATCAGCTGGCATCATTTTTACGGATATAGTTGAAAAAAGGTCAAATGAAACACAGCTAATTTGCAGTCTTTCCTGCTTCAGTTTGAAGTGATTGTGTTACTGTAGCTGTGTTGTTGGCTAGCTCCTCTGAACAACAGCGTCCTGACGAATGAGCACATTTTCAATGCCAGGTGAAATCGCGCCTCATTAGCTCATTGTTATGGATGCATCCCGATAAATGTCACTAGAAAACAGCTTAAACAAATGCAGCTCCTTTGCTATTATTCTGGCTGCTCTTTTTGACGTGACTGGAAGTTAGACGTAGTTGGCTAGCTAGCAAGCAAGGGATAAGAACGTTGCCAGCCAGTAGAACAAATGACTGGGATGTGTCTATAGATACAGAACAAAAAGACTGAACAGGGCAGCGTCTCTAGCAACCCTAGATTTGTAACAGGACTATATCTTGTGGAAGGATGAACTAGTAGGAATAAATTAATTTGTTTTTAATGAAAATATGTCAATCAGCCCTACACCATAATGAGGTAACCTACAGACAACACTAACGACAGACATCTATCTATCTCTCTACTGTATCTGCCTCTCTTTTTCTCACTCTTTAGCTTTCTCTCTCTCTCTCTCTGTCTCCTTCTCTCTGTCTCTTTAGCTTTCTCTCTCTCTCTCTCTCTGTCTCCTTCTCTCTGTCTCTTTAGCTTTCTCTCTCCCTCTCTCTCTCCTTCTCTCTGTCTCTTTAGCTTTCTTTCTCTTTCTGTCTCCTTCTCTCTGTCTCTTTAGCTTTCTCTCTCCCTCTCTCTCTCCTTCTCTCTGTCTCTTTAGCTTTCTTTCTCTTTCTGTCTCCTTCTCTCTGCCTCTTTAGCTTTCTCTCTCTCTCTGTCTCCTTCTCTCTGTCTCTTAGCTTTCTCTCTCTGTCTCCCTCTCTCTGTCTCTCTCTCTCGCTGTCTCCCTCTCTGTCTCTTTAGCTTTATCTCTCTGTCTCCTTCTCTCTGCCTCTTTAGCTTTCTCTCTCTCTCTCTCTCGGTCTCCTTCTCTCTGCCTCTGTCTCCCTCTCTCTGTCTCTGTCTCTCTGTCTCTCTCTCTCTGTCTCTCTCTATCTCTCTGTCTCTCTGTCTCTCTCTGTCTCCTTCTCTCTGCCTCTTTAGCTTTCTCTCTGTCTCTGTCTCTCTGTCTCTGTCTCTCTGTCTCTGTCTCTCTGTCTCTCTCTCTCTGTCTCTCGCTCTCTGTCTCTCGCTCTCTGTCTCTCGCTCTCTGTCTCTCGCTCTCTGTCTCTCGCTCTCTGTCTCTCGCTCTCTGTCTCTCGCTCTCGCTCTCTGTCTCTCGCTCTCTGTCTCTCTCTGCCTCTTTAGCTTTCTGTCTCTCTCTCGGTCTCCTTCTCTCTGCCTCTAGCTTTCTCTCTCTCTCTGTCTCCTTCTCTGCCGCTTTAGCTTTATCTCTCTCTGTCTCCTTCTCTCTGCCTCCTTAGCTTTCTCTCTGTCTCCTTCTCTCTGCCTCTTTAGCTTTCTCTCTCTCTCTCTGTCTCCTTCTCTCTGCCTCTAGCTTTCTCTCTCTCTCTGTCTCCTTCTCTCTGCCTCCTTAGCTTTCTCTGTCTCCTTCTCTCTGCCTCTTTAGCTTTCTCTCTCGGTCTCCTTCTCTCTGTCTCTTTAGCTTTCTCTCTCTGTCTCCCTCTCTCTGTCTTTCTCTCTCGGTCTCCTTCTCTCTGCCTCTTTAGCTTTCTCTCTCGGTCTCTTTCTCTCTCGGAATCTGTGGAAAGAACTGAAAACTGCTGTTCACAAATGCTCTCCATCCAACCTCACTGAGCTCGAGCTGTTTTGCAAGGAGGAATGGGAAAAAATTTCACTCTCGATGTGCAAAACTGATAGAGACATACCCCAAGCGACTTACAGCTGTAATCGCAGCAAAAGGTGGCGCTACAAAGTATTAATTTAAGGGGGCTGAATAATTTTGCACGCCCAATTTTTCCGTTTTTGATTTGTTCAAAAAGTTTGAAATATCCAATAAATGTCGTTCCACTTCATGATTGTGTCCCACTTGTTGTTGATTCTTCACAAAAAAATACAGTTTTATATCTTTATATTTGAAGCCTGAAATGTGGCAAAAGGTCGCAAAGTTCAAGGGGGCCGAATACTTTCGCAAGGCACTGTAGGGTCAGATTACCTGGTCACAATAATCACCATAACCATTAGGGACGAAAGAAAGATATCTGATCAAGAACCAGTTCTACCTCCTTTCCCCTGCCATGCCTCTAGTGCCATCTTACACAACAGCCGTCTTCAAAATCTGCCTGCCTGCTGCTTTAAAAAAAAGTGTCAGAGGCAGAGCACCATTACGCTCACAGATCTCCTCCTACCACACTTCTTCCATCCCTCCCTCTATCCCCCATCCTAATTCACACAGAAGTAGATAGGCTGCTCCTGCTGCTGGCATCTCAGCTAGTCAGCTCAACTGACTGATGGCTATCACAGTTTAGCTCAATCTAACTCAGCAGTGTGTGTGTGTGTGTGTGTGTGTGTGTGTGTGTGTGTGTGTGTGTGTGTGTGTGTGTGTGTGTGTGTGTGTGTGTGTGTGTGTGTATGTATCTGTGTATCTGTGTGTGTCTCTGTGTGTGTGTATTCCTCTGGCCCAGATGGTACTTTAAAAATAAAGCAATGATACCCCAAACACAGGCCCAATATAGTGATTTGGCACAGATATCCAGATAAAGCTCTCAGATGACATGAAATCAAATATAATAATGAATAGGCCTATTGCTGATACACTTCAAATAATCTGCCCTCTTACACAAATACATTAGCCCATATAAACCTGCTCACATATTAGCATTAATACACTTGTATACCGTCTGTTGGCATAGATACTTATATTGCATTGTATATCACTGATAATGCATTAGGCATAATATAAGCCGGCTTTGTTATGACATTAACAAACACATTCTGGATGCCGTCTTATTTAAAAAACAGAAATAACTCACGATGTTAACAGTTTTGGCATTAATTCCAAGTGGTTAAGGTCAGGGCTATGGTTTTGTTGAAGGCTCTGCAAACCAACCGACCTCATACCATAATGGATACAGAAGGCATTCTGCAGCAATACGCCATCTCATCTGGTGTGCTCTTAGTGGGACTATCATTTGTTTTTCAACAGGACAATGACCCAACACACCTCCAGGCTGTGGAAGGGAAAGTTGACCAAGAAGGAGCGTGATGGAGTGCTGCATCCGATGACCTGGCCTCCACAATCACCCAACCTCAACCCAATTGAGATGGTTTGGGATGAGTTGGACCACAGAGTGAAGGAAAAGCAGCCAACAAGTGCTCAGCATATGTGGGAACACCTTCACGACTTTTGGAAAATCATTCCAGGTGTAGCTGGTTGAGAGAATGCCAAGAGTGTGCAAAGCTGTCATCAAGGCAAAGGGTGGCTACTTTGAAGAATATAAAATATAAAATATAGAACCCACAAAACACCAGTCTCAACGTCAACAGTGAAGAGGCGACTCCGGGATGCTGGCCTTCTAGGCAGAGTTCCTCTGTCCAGTGTCTGTGTTATTTTGCCCATCTTAATCTTTTTTTTTTATTGGCCAGTCTGAGATATGGCTTTTCTTTGCAACTCTGCCTAGAAGGCCAGCATTCTGGAGTCACCTCTTCACTGTTGACGTTGAGACGGGTGTTTTGCGGGAACTATTTAATGAAGCCACCAGTTGAGGACTTGAGGCATCTGTTTCTCAAACTAGACACTCTAATGTACTTGTTCTCTTTCTCAGTTGTGCACCGGGGCCTCCCACTCTTCTTTCTATTCTGGTTGGTGACAGTTTGCTCTGTTTTGTGAAGGGAGTAGTACATAGTGCTGAATGAGATCTTCAGTTTCTTGGCAAATTCTCGCATGGTATGGCCGTCATTTCTCAGAACAAGAATAGACTGACGAGTTTCAGAAGAAAGTTCTTTGTTTCTAGCCATTTTGAGCCTGTAACATAATAATATGCTAACATAATTGCAAAAGGGTTTTATAATGATCAATTACCCTTTTAAAATGAGACAGAATGCGTCTCCTTCCTGAGCGGTATGACGGCTGCGTGGTCCCATGGTGTTAATACTTGCGTACTATTGTTTGTACAGATGAAGGTGGTACCTTCAGGCATTTGGAAATTGCTCCCAAGAATGAACCAGACTTGTGGAGGTCTACAATTTTTTTTCTGAGGTCTTGGCTGATTTCTTCTGGATTTCCAAATATGTCAAGCAAAGAGGCACTGAGTTTGAAGGTAGGCCTTGAAATACATCCACAGGTACACCTCCAATTGACTCAAATGATGTCAATTAGCCTATCAGAAGCTTCTAAAGCCATGACATAATTTTCTGGAATTTCCCAAGCTGTTTAAAGGCACAGTCAACTTAGTGTATGTAAACTTCTGACCCACTGGAATTGTGATACAGTGAATTATAAGTGAAATAATCTGTCTGTAAACAATTGTTGGAAAAATGACTTGTGTCATGCACAAAGCAGATGTCCTAACCGACTTACCAAAACCATAGTTTGTTAACAAGAAATTTGTGGAGTGCTTGAAAAACAAGTTTTAATGACGCCAACCTAAGTGTATGTAAACTTCCGACTTCAACTCTGTACACACACACACACACACGCACACACACACACGCACACACACACACTCCAGAATCTGACATTGCTTGTTCTGATATTTCTTAATTTACATTTGTTTGATTTGTGTGTATTGTTTTGTATTGTTAGGTATTACTGCACTGTTGGTGTTAGAAACATAAACATTTCACTGCCACCTGCAATAACATCTGCAATATATGTATATGAACAACAACATTTTCAGGTTTTTGGGGGATGGTTGTAGGAGGTCTGTTGTTCGGTTGTTGTCATGTGTTTTGAGATGTGCTGCTGGTGATGTGTTCGTCATTTGAAGTGTGTTTTGTCCTGCTGAGATGTGCTAGTGGCTGTGCTAATGTTGACATGTTGACAGATATGCAGATATGCTGTGCAGGAGCAGCCATCATCATACAGACAGACAGACAGACAGACAGACAGAGATGGTTTGATTGGGTGGCTATGTGTTGTTGTCTTTCCACTGGCTGTATGAAAAGCTACATCAGCATGCAACAATTGACCACTGCGCCTTTTTCCTCACCGTGTCAGCACACTGCACCCTCTACAAACAATAGCAGACGACAACTGGCTAGAGATGGACAGAGATAAGGATAGACGGAGAGACAGATGGATAGAGAGAGAAGGAAGGAGGGTGGGTGGGGAGGGAGGGAAGGATATGGGGGAATTCTGGAGCAGAAGACAGAATGACAGTCAGCCAGACAAAATGCAGGGGGGCAGGGGAGGACATGTTACCTTTCGGGGGACGAGGATTTCTCTGAGTTCATGGACATGAGCGGTGCCTGTTAGCCGCTCGCTCGCCGAGGGACGACAGAGAGACGGCAAGGAACAGGCTCTCTTTTCTCTGCTTCTCTCCCTTCGTTCTGTGCCGTGTGTCTGTGTAAGGGGGAGGGGGGGGCTGCCTCCCCTCCTCCTCCTCTCTTTCTCCTTCTAGCTCTCCTCCTCTTGCTCAGAGGAGAAGAAAGGATGGAGGACAACGCTGCAAGAGTAGTAGGGGGAAAAAAGCAGATATGGGCTGTCTGAGCAGAAATCTTCCTGCGTGTGAAGCGAGACAAGCAATGTCAGACACCTTTCCTCAGACCCAGCTTCCTCCCTTCCTTTACCTCCTTCACCCTCTATTTCACTTTCGTTTTTTCACTCTCTTTCCTCGTGTTCTCTGTCCTCCTTGGTTGGTTCTTAAATGGTGATGAAATGAACACACAAGCTCCCACAGTCTCAATCCGCTTTGTCTGTCCTCCTCTTCCTTTTCACCCTCTCTCCCTTTCTCTCTCTCTCCCTCTTTCCAAAACAGCAGCAGTGCAGTAGCTGGCTCTAGCAGGCATTCTGCAGCTCTGCACAACAACAGAGCCCAGAGCGAACTGGAACAAACCACTGCCTGACAGAGAGAGGGGGGTGGGAGGGCTGGGACCAATGGCAAACCAAACCACTTCTCCTTGAGGTCTCTCCTACTCCTCTCCCTGCGTGGTCCGTACCTCCCTCCTTCCCTCCATCCCCTTTGCCTTATTATGACATCTTGTATCTCGGGGCAACGCCACACAGATCTGACTCCCCGTCTCTCTATCTGCCATACTCCTCTTCTCCCCCCTCCTCTTTTCTCTCGTTGTCTCTCAATCCATTTTCCGATGTATTTTCTGCCTCTATGGCTGTAATGTGTATGGTTGTAATTATCTTTTCTCTCTACATTCCCTCTCTCTCCCAGCAGACGGGTATATTTCTGCATGAGAGAACAGCACAGAGAGGTAGCCAGAGGGTGTCATGACAGGGGGTCTCTCTCTACTGTCCTCCCCCATGGCTCTACTGTCCTCCCCCATGGCTCTACTGTCCTCCCCCATGGCTCTACTGTCCTCCCCCATGGCTCTACTGTCCTCCCCCATGGCTCTACTGTCCTCCCCCATGGCTCTACTGTCCTCCCCCATGGCTCTACTGTCCTCCCTCATGGCTCTACTGTTCTCCCCCATGGCTCTACTGTCCTCCCCCATGGCTCTACTGTCCTCCCCCATGGCTCTACTGTCCTCCCCCATGGCTCTACTGTCCTCCCCCATGGCTCTACTGTCCTCCCCCATGGCTCTACTGTCCTCCCCCATGGCTCTACTGTCCTCCCCCATGGCTCTACTGTCCTCCCCCATGGCTCTACTGTCCTCCCCCATGGCTCTACTGTCCTCCCCCATGGCTCTACTGTCCTCCCCATGGCTCTACTGTCCTCCCCCGTCGCTCTACTGTCCTTCCCCGTCGCTCTACTGTTCTTCCCCGTCGCTCTACTGTTCTTCCCCGTCGCTCTACTGTCCTTCCCCGTCGCTCTACTGTCCTTCCCCGTCGCTCTACTGTCCTTCCCCGTCGCTCTACTGTCCTTCCCCGTCGCTCTACTGTCCTTCCCCATCGCTCTACTGTCCTTCCCCATCGCTCTACTGTCCTTCCCCATCGCTCTACTGTCCTCCCCATCGCTCTACTGTCCTCCCCCATCGCTCTACTGTTCTCCCCCATGGCTCTACTGTCCTTCCCCATCGCTCTACTTTCCTTCCCCCATCGCTCTACTGTCCTTCCCCCATCACTCTACTGTCCTTCCCCATGGCTCTACTGTCCTTCCCCATGGCTCTACTGTCCTTCCCCATCGCTCTACTGTCCTCCCCCATCACTCTACTGTCCTCCCCCATCGCTCTACTGTCCTCCCCCATCGCTCTACTGTCCTCCCCCATCGCTCTACTGTCCTCCCCCATCGCTCTACTGTCCTCCCCCATCGCTCTACTGTCCTTCCCCATCACTCTACTGTCCTTCCCCATGGCTCTACTGTCCTCCCCCATCGCTCTACTGTCCTTCCCCCATCACTCTACTGTCCTTCCCCCATCACTCTACTGTCCTTCCCCATCACTCTACTGTCCTTCCCCATCGCTCTACTGTCCTTCCCCATCGCTCTACTGTCCTTCCCCATGGCTCTACTGTCCTTCCCCATGGCTCTACTGTCCTTCCCCATGGCTCTACTGTCCTCCCCCATCGCTCTACTGTCCTTCCCCATGGCTCTAATGTCCTCCCCCATCGCTCTACTGTCCTTCCCCATGGCTCTACTGTCCTTCCCCATCACTCTACTGTCCTTCCCCATGGCTCTACTGTCCTTCCCCATCACTCTACTGTCCTTCCCCATCACTCTACTGTCCTTCCCCATCGCTCTACTGTCCTTCCCCATGGCTCTACTGTCCTTCCCCATGGCTCTACTGTCCTTCCCCATGGCTCTACTCGCCTCCCCCATCACTCTACTGTCCTCCCCCATCACTCTACTGTCCTCCCCCATCACTCTACTGTCCTCCCCCATCACTCTACTGTCCTCCCCCATCACTCTACTGTCCTCCCCCATCACTCTCTCGCTCTCTCATGCGCCGAATATAACAACCTTACCGTGAAATGCTAACTTACAAGCCTTTAACCAACAATTCAGTTTTAATAAAATAAGATTTAAGAAAATACAAGTAAAAAAAGTAACACAATAAAATAACAATAACGAGGATACATACAGGGGGTACCGGTACTGAGTCGATGTGCGGGCGTACAGATTAGTCGAGGTAATTGAGGTAATATGTACACAACATGTAGATAGGGGTAAAATTACTATGCACAGATAATAAACAGCAAGTAGCATCAGTTTAAAAAGAGGTCTATGCAAATAGTCCAGGTAGCTGTGTATGTCTGTCTGTGTGTGTGTGTGTGTGCGTGTGTGTGTGTGCGTGTGTGTGCATTCTGAGGTTACGGTTACTGACTAGCCTACAGTTACTGACTAGCCACCCTCCGTTTACACACAATGGAATTGCACGAGCAGGTAAGAGTCTGTACTGTCTGTACAAACACATACCCACGGCACACACAAACTCACACACGCTGCTGAATGCATTCCATGCCGAATGTATTCAAGCTTTACAAAAACATTTGGGTCAGGCAAAACCATTGCATAATGCACATGTACTTTAAAGTTCATGAAACATAGGCTACAGAGAAAGTAAAAGGCTTTCCAGTAGATATTAGCCCTGGGTGAAACTGATGATGAAAAAACCCTGGATTGCTGATGCTATGCATTGGCCAATGAGAGGCTTTGAAGCCACTGGTCAGCCATATTGGCATTCCCCAGAAGAAGCAGTCCTCCATAGGAATGAATGGAATTCTACAATTATTTAAATTAAATTCTTCAAGGACAAAATGACATGTATTTAAGTCTTTTTTGTTGTTGTAGTGGAGACAGTAACATCAGAACTTTAAAAAAGACATACTCTTTTAAATATGTTTTGCTAACGTAATATGATTTTTTATTTTCCCAAGTGGTGAAGGTGTCTGTAATAGAATAAACGTGGCAAAAACAAGTATAGATATTAATAAATGCATTTCTATAGTTTCCAAAATCATTTTTACAACGGTGGGAGAGTGCCAAGATGGAGGCTTGGGGCTTCAACACAGCGCCCCCTGTCAGTCATCTAGTATAGCACTAGCACATTAGCACATGAACAAAAGCTCTGTATGAATGAGACTAGTGTTGTGTGATGGTATGATAATTTAATGGGGAAATCCACATGCAATCCATATCTGAGGACATAATTAACTGCCTCTAAGAGTGTGAGATTTAACATGCTCAGATACGAATCGAAAACACACACACATGCACCCACGGACACACATACACATACACGTGCACGTTAACATACACACTTACACGTGCACATTAAACACACACACACCTTTCTATAGTGCCACACACAGCATATAACACACTAAAACAGGATTACATTTAAGCAAACATGAGAGTGACCCATCCAATTGTCCTCATTCTCTGTGGCTGTGGGCCAACAGGGGGGTAAATACTAATTCACTATGCTGCCTCATAGCTGATCATCTCATTGTATTACTAATAGAGCTAAGGACTCCCCTCCACTACACACAGCTGATGGTACATATTTCCATAAAGGAGGGAAAGAACTGAGACTAAAGACCTGTCACCCATTTTAAAGAGTGACTGCCCTTAAAAAACAACGAATCCCTTTGACAACGGCCTATGTGGCATCAATAGGAGTGAGAAATATTTATTCTAGTGTGAAAATGTGGAAACTCAGAGCGTCACAACGAGTAAATGAAGGTTGGGTTTGAATTACATTTCTGTCAACAAGTCATCCCCCCTTTTGCCAAGCTCCACGTGCAAATCGCCCCTCTGTCTACTTCACTTCCCTTCCCTTCATTGAATGGACCTCTGTTGTTTCATCGCCCCCAACCAACGCATTCAAAGGATCACGGCTGTTTGAAACTGAAAAGACCCATGCAACGCACTCTTCCAGCTCGGGTTGAAGATGGGTATATTTTGAACGTAGGCTTCCAGCAGGATGCACAGCCAACAACAATGGTGTGCATGCCATGCTGAAGGACCTCCATCATGCAGAGCAGGTGGTTGGAGGGCATTGGTCCCCAGTGATGGTGAGTATACCGGATACTAGACCATAGACCAGGGTTCCCCAACTGGTGGCCTGTGGATTTATTTGGCCCCCCATGATTTTAGAGCAAAGAAAAAACAATTATATACTGACCAAAAATATGAACACAACATGCAACAATTACCACGATTTTACTGCGTAACTGTTCATATAAGGAAATAAATTCATTAGGCCGTAATCTATGGATTTCACATGACTGGGCAGGGGCTCAGCCATGGGTGGGCCTGGGATAGCACAGGCACACCCCACCCACTTGGGAGCCAGGCCCAGCCAATCAGAATGAGTTTTTTCAACAAAAGGGATTTATTACAGACAAGAATAGTCCTCAGTTTCATCAGATGTCCGGGTGGCTGGTCTCAGATGATCCCGCAGGAGGACCTGGGCTGGTGCGGTTACACGTGGTCTGTGGTTGTGAGGCCGGTTGGACAGATTATTTCACTTATAATTCACTGTATCACAATTCCAGTGGGTCAGAAGTTTACATACACTAAGTTGACTGTGCCTTTAAACAGCTTGGGAAATTCCACAAAATGATGTCATGGCTTTAGAAGCTTCTGATATGATAATTGACATCATTTGAGTCAATTGGAGGTGTACCTGTGGATGTATTTCAAGGCCTACCATCAAACTCAGTGTCTCTTTGCTTGACATATTTGGAAATCCAGAAGAAATCAGCCAAGAATTCAGAAAAAATTATAGACCTCCACAAGTCTGGTTCATCCTTGGGAGCAATTTCCAAACACCTGAAGGTACCACGTTCATCTGTACAAAAAAATAGTACGCAAGTAAGTATAAAGACCATGTAACGTCATTCCTCCTCCTCTTCTGAGGAGGAGTAGCGAGAAGGATCGGAGGACCAATGCGCAGCGTGGTAAGTGTCCATAACGTTTATTTTAAGATATAAACTGAACACTATGAAATATAAAACAATAAACGTGAACATGAACGAAAACCGAAACAGTACCGTGTGGCAACAAACACTCACACGGAAACAAACACCCACAACTCAAAAGTGAAACCCAGGCTACCTAAGTATGATTCTCAATCAGACAACTAACGACACCTGCCCCTGGTTGAGAACCATACTAGGCTGAACTCAAAACCCCAACATAGAAAAACACACATAGACTGCCCACCCAACTCACGCCCTGACCATACTAAAACAAAGACAAAACAAGGGAACTAAAGGTCAGAACGTGACAGACCATGGGACCACGCAGCCGTCATGCCACTCAGGAAGGAGGCGCGTTCTGTCTCCTAGAGATGAATGTACTTTGGTGCGAAAAGTGCAAATCAACCCCAGAACATCAGCAATGGACCCTGTGAAGATGCTGGAGGAAACAGGTACAAAAGTATCTATATCCACAGTAAAACAAGTCCAATATTGACATAACCTGAAAGGCCACTCAGCAAGGAAGAAGCCACGGCTCCAAAACCGCCATAAAAAAAGCCAGACTACGGTTTGCAACTGCACATGGGGACAAAGATTGTACTTTTTGGAGAAATGTCCTCCGATGAATGGTCTGATGAAACAAAAATAGAACTGTTTGGCCATAATGACCATCGTTATGTTTGTAGGAAACGGGGAGGCTTGCAAATCGAAGAACACCATCCCAACCATGAAGCACGGGGGTGGTAACATCATGTTGTGGGTGTGCTTTGCTGCAGGAGGGACTGGTGCACTTCACAAAATTGATTGCTTCATGAGAAAGGAAAATTGTGGATATATTGAAGCAACATCTAAAGACATCAGTTAAAGCTTGTTGCAAATGTGTCTTCCAAATGGACAACAACCCCAAGCATACTTCCAAAGTTGTGGCAAAATGGCTTAAGGACAACAAAGTCAAGGTATTGGAGTGGCCATCACAAACCTGACTCAGTTACACCAGCTCTGTCAGGAGGATTGGGCCAAAATTCATCCAACTTATTGTGGGAAGCTTGTGGAAGGCTACCTGAAACTTTTGACCCAAGTTAAACAATTTAAAGGCACTGATACCAATGACTAATTAAGTGTGTCAACTTCTGACCTACTGGGGATGTGATGAAAGAAATAAAGTTTAAATAAGTCATACTCTCTACTATTATTCTGACATTTCACATTCTTAAAATAAAGTGGTGATTCTAACTGACCTATCACAGGGAAATTTTCCTTGGATTAAATGTCAGGAATTGTGAAAAACTGAGTTTAAATGTATTTGCCTAAGATGTATGTAAACTTCCGACTTCAACTGTATATATATTTTAATTGTTGGACATAACGACTGTAAAAACACCAGTAAATCCACTCCAAGTGATTTAAATGTTTCTAATCTGTAGGCTTCTCAGAGGAAGAAGGGGAGGACCATCCTCCTCAGTGAATTTCATAAAAAATTATTAATGTTATCCTTTTTAGATAAAACCATACTAAATATATTCAAGTCACCAAATAATTGATTAAAACACACTGTTATGCAATGAAGGTTACAGTAGCCTCAACAGCACTCTGTAGGGTTGCACCATGGTGTATCCAGAGGACAGCTATCTACCTCCTCTTGGTACATTGACTTCAATACAAAACCTAGGAGGTTCTTGGTTCTCAGCCCCATCCTGAGACTTACACAGTAATTATGACAACTTCTGGAGGACGTCCTCCAACCTATCAGAGCTCTTGTAACATGAACTGACATGTTGTCCACCCAATCAAAGGATCAGAGAATGCTAGCACTGCAGTGCATAACATGTGGTGAGTAGGTGACTCAAAGAGAGAGAAAGACGATAGTTGAACAATTTTCACAAATTAATTTCTTCAAAAATTAAGGAGAAGCAAGAGAGATTGCCAAATGTTTTACTTTCAGTTTAACTTACTTAGCTACCAAATGCAGCTGGGTAGTTTAGTTACTCAAACACCCAGCTCAAACAGAGGAATGCTATGTTAGCTAGCTGGCTATGACTATCCGACACAACACTGTAACTCTTCCAAGTCAAGGTAAGCTTTTGGTTTTATTAATTTATTGCCACTGGGGCCCGCTGATGTAACTGCTTACTAACCATTAACTGTAATCCTACTGCATGATTGTAGCGGGTTTACTAACACATTAGTTTTATTAGCTATGTTGACTAGGATGTTACTTTAGCTAATATGGGGACAACAATGTAGGCTGTGTGTAGCGATTATGACATTTATTTTACATTTTATTTCACCTTAATTTAACCTGGTTTGGCTTGGAAAGGTTTTTTCAAAAAATATTTCTTACACAGAAGCAAACAAAACGGTGATAAAAAAATACCCACAAACTGTGGATTAATGTTCACACCCTAGATAAACTAGATGCAGGCAAGAGCGTCCAAGGCTGTATTGAATGGGTCACTGTCTGTCCATGTGTTACTGTCTATCATCTCAAATCTCTCAACCTGTGTGCACCTACATTGTAAACTTTCATTTATAGGCTAGGTTGTAGGAAACTCATGATGGGTATAGGGAAAATTAGAGTTTCATGTAGTAGCCTAAACCTATTGGCGTTAAATTGAACTGGGTGAATGGAAAATGAATGACAGTCATCCAACATGCTGTAATAGAAATAAGGCCATGGTCATGGAGAAAAACTAAATAGTCCTTTCTCATCATAAGCGCTACTAACTCCCACGCATAATAGAGAAACACGTGCTCGCATACAAATGTAAGCAAGGTTTAAATGATGTTGTTTAGTCAAATATTATATCTGTTATGTTCCATCCCCCCGACCATCCGTGGCTGAATCTAGTTGATGATCCCTGCCATTGACTGCTGGTTATGTATCTGTATATGTAGCTATATTTGGATAATTATTATCACTATCATTGGTAGCATAGCTGTTGTTAGCTAGCGAGCTACATACCTACCGAGCTACCTACTTACCTAGCAATACAACTCTGATTTGACTTGGAAACACCATAACATTTCAAAAGAAGGCAAATTATACGTAGGAAAACTTTTGGCACGATTGTGATGTCGCCAGATTGACTTTAGATGCAGTATAATTTTATCCAGCTAAGATTGAGGGGACAACCGTATTTTAGCTCGCTAACATTTTTATTTTTTTTTACATTTATTTTATTTCACCTTTATTTAACCTTAACATTAACATTGCTAGCTATATTTGACCAACTTTGCTAGCTTGCAACAGTAATGGCAACTTGCCATCTCTCTAAAGTAATCTGGACAATATCATAATGGCAAAGTTTTTCCTACTAATTATTTGCCTACTTTAGCAACGTCATCGTATTTCCCCTCTAAATTAGGGTAATTTACATGAAACAGTCACATTAGCCTCCGAGGTGCAACCCATGTCTAGGGCGCAAATAAATATTGGATGCAGCTATGGGTGTACTAGCTAATTCATGCCTGACTACAAAAGTGTACTAACTAGCAGAAACAACCTAAAAAACAAAACCAGGGCCATAGAAAAACATATCACAGTTGGTTGCAGAGCGTAACGGCGTCACCGGCCAGAATCTAATCTAATCTGGAGCCAGTCAGTCTATATCTGTAAAGCATAGAATTAGCTTCCATACAATATTACCTTATTTCTCAAGCTGTTTATAATTGAGGGATGATGACACTCTTTGACCCTGTTTTTCTGTTAAACAAAGTGCACAGTTGGGTGCCAGACTGATCCCTTGGTTATGAAGGGATGCAGGGACCTACCAGAAGGAGCAACGGTGGGTATCATAACATGTCCTGCAATGTGATTGCAATGGTTTAGCAACCTCCAAAAATAATTTAATTCACTGTTCACTTGCTATTTTCACAGCTTGTCAGGCAATACCTCAGAATAAAAGTGTACCCTTGTGACACGTCCTCCATTGTTGGCCGAGTCTTCCTTACTGCACTGATGACACAGACAGCTTCATCAACAACTACAGGTAATGTGTGCTATTTGAAGTGTGAAAAGTTGTATTAAAAAATACCCAGCTTGATAAAATAGTGGGTTAATTCCCCAGCCAAGCAGATACAGCTAGTAGTCATTTTGATTGGGTAGTGTATTAGCAAAAAGCGTTGTCCATTCTTTAGAACAAAATGCAATTATATCACCATCATAGCCCCTCCCAACACCACCTAATAAGATTGCCTGCTGCAGTTGTTTGAGAGATGTCCAGTTTGCAGCTGAACATGCAGCATAGAGAAGACCAGCAAGGGGGCCCTCATCAGCATCATGCAGACATGCCCTCACTGTGAGCATTCCTATGAATGGAACAGTCAGTCACACGTTGGCAAGTATCCGGCCAGCAACATTCACCTGTCGGCGACAACAGCTTTCACAGGCTCATCATTTGTACAAATACAGAAGATAACCCACTTCATTACTTTGATACATTTGATAACCCAATTGTGAAAATAGATTTATGTAAACTGACATTATTTGTTGCTTATTTAGATATAATGTCCAGGGCATAACCAGCCTGATTGCTGTGTTTACCATTGTACAGTATTTCACTTCACATTTGATGATATCTGAAGTGAAATAGAAAGGTGAAAGCAGTGATCAGATTGGTTCCACCAGGCTAATGATAACCACCATTTATAATATAATCAGTGCTCTGTGTGTGTCTGTGTGTGTGTGTGTGTGTGTGTGTGTGTGTGTGTGTGTGTGTGTGTGAGTGACTGCCCAGTATCTTTGATGAGGGGCCAGGAGCTGATCTATGCTGCTATACTTGATAGGGCCTTGGCATAGACCTCACCTCCAGTCTCACTTCTTGCCTGCTCACCAACGGTTGTGTAGAGGTGGAGAACACAATTAGGTACATTTAGTCTGACTGCATAGTATATGTGTGTGTGTCAGATATCACCTATCCCTAACTGCCATTGGTAATAGAACAGTGACTGTGTGTGTACAGTATGTGTTCACAGAAACATTGAGGCAGCACATGCAGACAAGCAAGCATTTCACTACACCCGCAATAACATCTGCTAAACATGTGTATGTGACAAATAAAATTTGATTTGATGATGTGTTGAAGTCCAGACTGACACACAGGCTTGATACTGATGTCTCTGAATGGAGAGAGAAATGGCACTCAACTTTTACTTGTATTGTCTTTTTTAATTATTGAATTAAACGGTATCAGTCGATATAGGAGGAAGAAACCCTGTATATTCTGTACCAGGATCAGGGAACTACTGTTGTATTCAGGACACTACACAGGAAGGTATGATGTGTGGTCAAGCTCATCACTAAGCTCAGAAGCTGGGTCTGAAACCCTCCTTGAGCAACTGGGTTCTGGACTTCCTGATGGGCCTACCCCAAGTGATGAAGGTAGGCAACAACATTTGCGCCCCACTGATCCTCAACACGTGGGTCTCAATGTCAACAAAACGAAGGAGCTGATCGTGGACCACAGGAGACAGCACACCCCCATCGAGCTTCAAGTTCCTGCAGCTTCTCTGGAGGCTGAAGAAATCTGGCTTGCCCCCTAGTACCCTAACACATTTCTACAGATGCACCATTGAGAGCATCCTGTCAGGCTGTATCACCGCCTGGTAAGGCAATTGCAGGTCGCAACCGCAGGGCTCTCCAGAGTGTGGTGCGTTCAGCCCAACACATCACCGGAGGCACACTGCCTGCCCTCCAGGACATCTACAGCACCCGATGTCACAGGAAGGCCAAAAAGATCATCAAGGACATCATTCACCCGAGCCAGGTCCTGTTCACCCTGCTACCATCTAGAAGGTGGAGACAGTACAGGTGCATCAAAGCTGGGACCAAGAGACTGAGAAGCAGCTTCTATATCCAGGCCATCAGACTGATAAACAGTCACCACTACGGTTTCACCCACTTGATATGTATATACTGTATTCTAGTCATGGCTCATCCTATATAACTTTGTAATTATTTTTTATGGATTTTCACAGGACCAATAAACTTTTGTTTGATTTTATGACCACTCTGACATGTTTGCCAAGGTATCCCCATTACCATTAGAACACTGCTTCTATGGTATCATGTAAAGGGTCATTTATTCTAGAGGTCGACCGATTAATCGGAATGGCCAATTAATTAGGGCTGATTTCAAGTTTTCATAACAATTTGGGCGCCGAATTTGCAGATTTTTTAGATTTACATTTTTTAAATATATTTTTTTATACCTTTAATTTAACTAGGCAAGTCAGTTAAGAACACATTCTTATTTTCAATGACGGCCTAGGAACCTCACCTTTTCAGCTCGGGGGATCCAATCTTGCAACCTTACAGTTAACTAGTCCAACGCAATAACGACTTGCCTCTCTCTCATTGCACTCCAAGGAGACTGCCTGTTACGCGAATGCACCAAGCCAAGGTAAGTTGCTAGCTCGCATTAAACTTATCTTATAAAAAACAATCAATCATAATTACTAGTTAACTACACATGGCTGATGATATTACTAGATATTATCTAGCGTGTCCTATAATCTGACTGAGCATACAAGTATCTGACTGAGCGGTGGTAGGCAGAAGCAGGCACGTAACCATTCATTCAAACAGCACTTTCGTGCGTTTTGCCAGCAGCTCTTCGTTGTGCGTCAAACATTGCGCTGTTTATGACTTCAAGCCTATCAACTCCCGAGATTAGGCTGGTGTAACCAAAGTGAAATGGCTAGCTAGTTAGTGCGCGCTAATAGCGGTTCAAACGTCACTCACTCTGAGCCTTCTAGTAGTTGTTCCCCTTGCTTTGCATGGGTAACGCTGCTTCGATGGTGGCTGTTGTCGTTGTGTTGCTGGTTCGAGCCCAGGGAGGAGCGAGGAGAGGGACGGAAGCTATACTGTTACACTTGCAATACTAAAGTGCCTATAAGAACATCCAATAGTCAAAGGTTAATGAAATACAAATGGTATAGAGGGAAATAGTCCTATAATTCCTATAATAACTACAACCTAAAACTTCTTACCTGGGAATATTGAAGACTCATGTTAAAAGGAACCACCAGCTTTCATATGTTCTCATGTTCTGAGCAAGGAACTGAAACTTTAGCTTTCTTACATGGTACATATTGCACTTTTACTTTCTTCTCCAACACTTTGTTTTTGCATTATTTAAACCAAATTGTTTCATTATTTACTTGAGGCTAAATAGATTTTATTGATGTATTATATTAAGTTAAAATAAGTGTTCATTCAGTATTGTTGTAATTGTCATTATTACAAAAAAAACAACAAAAATCGGCCGATTAATCGGTATCGGCTTTTTTTGGTCCTCCAATAATCGTAATCTGCTTTTTTTGGTCCTCCAATAATCGGAATCTGCTTTTTTTTGGTCCTCCAATAATCGGTATCGGCGTTGAAAAATCATAATCAGTCGACCTCTAATGTATTCTACATTGACATGTTACTACATTTGAAAATGATCAAAACATTTAGTTCAGAATATCTTGTTACTGTTACTCATTGTGTATTTAATTATCCTGTTATTATTTTTCTATTCTTTTTTTCTCTCTGTA